>NC_041383.1:125584601-125610579 GCF_002162155.2 Triticum dicoccoides | reverse complement strand
GCCGGCCCCGCCGCGCGGGCCTCCGCCAGATCCGGCGCCCCTCGCCGGAGCCGCCCCGTCTCCGTCCTCCCCGTCCGACTCCCGCAGTCGCGCCGCCCCATCTCCGGCGACGCCTCGATCCGCGTGCGAGCCAGATCGGGACCCCTGGTTGACTTCTCCCCCGATTTCGTCTGTCCCCTATTTGTCAGTAATTTTTGTTGCATATTCGTCGCACCACAACTTTGCACCCGTGGCTCCGTTTTGGGCGTGTAGCATACCGTATTGTTCGTCTCGACGAGTACATCATTTTATCTCATTGCATCATTTTCATTTGACCTCATCTTGATGCCCTAAATGCTGTTGGAAGAGTTCTTCATAATGTTAGTTTCAGATTCTTATCAGAACATGCACTTTTGTCATTTTTGCCATGATTGATGTGTGCATCCTATGTACTTGATCCCTACATGTGTTTTGATCTATGCCATGCCATCTTTACAGAGGTGCTTGCCATGTATTTTTGTGATCAATGTGGTGACTAGCACAAGCATGCAAACTAGGCTTCGTGATATTGCTGATTTTTGTCCCTGTTCTGCTGATATTTTGATGCCATGTAAACATGATGCTACAGAGAGATCCATGCATATTTTGAGATACTTCAGTAAGGATGTTTTGAACATATGATTATGCTCTATCCATTCATGCCCCTGGTTGCAATTATGGAGTAGTCTAGCATGTCATTTTCGTGCTCTACTTTTGCTTCAAAAAGTTTCCTGACAGATTGTTTACATGTTATTCAATTTTGCCAAGGTTGTTGTAGTTGATCCGTGTATGCTATGATGTTGTTCTTGCCATGTATAGCTTCTATGCCATGTCTTCTTGATGGATGTATGCTTAGTTTATCATGAAATGCTCTGTAGTGAGTGCATCGAGCTCGCGAAGGTGCCTTCGTAATTCTGTCAATGCCATGCTTTGTTTGCTGAATCTGTTAACGAAACTTGCTATGTTTACATGGGTGCCATCATATTTTCTGATCCTTTTTGGCTTATGGTCAGTAAGGGACTTTTGATTTATGCTTTGAGTAGAATCATGCCATGTCTTGTTTTGCTATTATAAGTTCCTGTAGCATGTTGATAACTTGCTCTGAACTTTGCTTCGTGATGCTGTTTATGCCATGTCCTACCTGATATATTTTTTTGCTCTTTTGTCATGCTTGTTTGAACCTGTTGTGGTGTGATTTAGCCGTAGCTCAGTGTTCCTCTTTTGTTAAGCATCTCTTGTAGATCATTTCCATATGCTTTTTTTATATTGGGGTGCTCTAGCATAGTTTCTTGTTGCATGCTAAGTAGCATCGTGCTATTAATCGCAGCTTTGTGCCATTCTTGTCTTGCTTGCCATTTGCAAACCGTGCATCCGTTTCCGATGATCCTTATATCGATTTCAATCGAAATCATCTCATCTTTCCAGCAGCATACTTGGTTTGCCAAGTTGATGCCTTGTTCATCCTTTTTCCTCCCGAAGCACGCATATGCATTGCATATCACATCTCGCATATCATGACATGTATTGCATCATGTTGCTTGTGCATTGCACCGTGATTTATTGTGGTTCCTTTGCTTGTGTTCTTGCTTTGGGTAGAGCCGGGAGACGAGTACGTGCATGAGGAACCTGTTGAGTACGCTAACGAGGATCAAGCCTTCGACAACTCTGAGAACCTTGCAGGCAAGATGACCATACCTTCGATATCACTTCTATCTTTGCTTGCTAGTACTCGCTCTATCGCTATGTTAGATCTACCTGCCATTGTTTATCATGCCTCCCTATTGCCATGTCAAACCTCTAACCATCCTGTCCTAGCAAACCATTGTTTGGCTATGTCACCGCTTTTGCTCAGCCCCTCTTATAGCGTTGCTAGTTGCAGGTGAAGATGAAGCTTGTTCCTGGTCGGAACATGGATATTTTGGGATATCACAATATCTCATGTTTAATTAATGCACCTTATATACTTGGTAAAGGGTGGAAGGCTCGGCCTTATGCCTGGTGACTTGTTCCACTCTTGCCGCCCTAGTTTCCGTCATACCGTTGTTATGTTCCTTGATTTTGCGTTCCTTACACGGTTGGGTGATTTATGGGCCCCCTTAACAGTTTGCTTTGAATAAAACTCCTCCAGCAAGGCCCAAACTTGGTTTTACCATTTGCCACCTAAGCCTTTTTCCCTTGGGTTTTCGCGAGCCCGAGGGTCATCTTTATTTACCCCCCCCCGGGCCAGTGCTCCTTCGAGTGTTGGTCCAACCTGAGCGATGTCCGGCGCCCCTTGGGCAACTAGGGTCTATGCCAACCCGACGTCTGGCTCATCCGGTGTGCCCTGAGAACGAGATATGTGCAGATCATATCGGGATTTGTCGGCACTTCGGGCAGCTTTACTGGTCTTGTTTAACCATTGTCGAAATGTTTTGCGAACCGGGATTCCGAGGCTGATCGGGTCTTCCCGGGAGAAGGTATATCCTTCGTTGACCATGAGAGCTTGTGATGGGCTAAGTTGGGACACCCCTGCAGGGTATATTATCTTTCGAAAGCCGTTCCCGTGGTTATGAGGCAGATGGGAATTTGTTAATGTCCGGTTGTAGATAACTTGACACTTGACTTCATTAAAATGCATCAACCGTGTGTGTAGCCGTGATGGTCTCTTCTCGGCGGAGTCCGGGAAGTGAACACGGTTTGAGTTATGTTTGATGTAAGTAGTTTCAGGATCACTTCTTGATCGCTTCTAGCTTCTCGACCGTTGCGTTGCTTCTCTTCTCGCTCTCACTTGCATATGTTAGCCACCATATATGCTTAGTGCTTGCCGCAGCTCCACCATATTACCCCTTTTCCTACCTATGAGCTTAAATAGTCTTGATCTCGCGGGTGTGAGATTGCTGAGTCCTCGTGACTCACAGATTCTACCAAAACAGATGCAAGTGCCGAGGATACCAGCGCAGATGGCGCAACTGAGCTGAAGTGGGAGTTTGATAAGGCCCTTGGCCGTTACTATGTATCGTTTCCAGATGATCAGTAGAGGAGCCCAGTCGGGATGATCGGGGATCTAGCATTTGGGCTTGTCTTCTTTTCATTTGGATTTGACCATAGCCGATCTATGAGTGTATTTTGAATGATGTATGATCTTAATTATGTATTGTGTGAAGTGGCGATTGTAAGCCAACTCTCTTTATCCCATTCTTGTTCATTACATGGGATTGTGTGAAGATGACCCTTCTTGCGACAAAACCACTATGCGGTTATGCCTCTAAGTCGTGCTTCGACACGTGGGAGATATAGCCGCATCGTGGGTGTTACAAGTTGGTATCAGAGAGTTATAAGCATTACTGGGACATCACCACCACGGAGAGGTCTCTCTTGGTCTAGCTCTATCCCACGCTCACAGGTGTGTCCACTCACCAAAGACTACCCTAAGGCCCCGCTTGGATGACCATCTTTTAGGCCAAAACCAGCGTAAAATACGGCTATGGATTGTTAATCCCCTCCAGCTGGAAAAACGCACTTGGTTGGTCATTTAAGCCTTGTACAATGCAAGATGTTTAGGGGAGGTGCTTGAAATAAACCAGACTTTCTTTAAGAACCGGTGCTTATTTGTACAGGGTACGCTTAACTAGGTGTCTCTCCTGTAGAAATAGGCACTTTCAGAAAAATCTGGTTTATTTTTCTAAGCACCCCCTAAACATCTAGCATTGTACAAGGCCTTAGAGCATCTCCAGCTGTTCGGCCCCCTAGGACGTCGAAAAAGCGCCGACTGGGGCCGAACCGGCGTTAATTTCGGCGTGGGGCGAACCAGCCCCCCTCCCCCCCGGTTGCCCCAAATCGGCCAAACACGACACAAAATCCATCCAAACTCGGCGATTTCATTCAAATTTGTACAAAAAACAAAAAAACATGATTTAAAACAACTACACCTAGCCCTACTACACCGCTGTCGCCGCCCGCCTTCTACATGCCGAGGAGCCTGTAGAACCGGGTGTAGTCGCTGCCGCCGTCGTCGTCCTCGTCGCCGCCCTGCGTCCCGCCGCTGCCGCCGCCGTCCCTGCTGCACCCCTGACCAAGGTCGCCAACCCGCGGGGGGTTGGACGGCCCGGGCGCGTCCTCGTCATCGCTGTCGAGGACGACGCCGCCGCCCTCCTCGCGTCCGCGGCACCGAGCTTTGATCTCCTCGTAGGCCCGGCGCTGGCGCTCCACCTGCTCGCGGACGTAGTCCGCCTTCGCCCACTTGAGGGTGGTCTTGTCGTCGGCGGCCATGTCCTCGTGCTCCTTCTTCACGGGGGGCAACCCCAGCTCCGTCTTTGGCCGGATGAGGCGGTAGGAACGAGGGAAGGGGCGGCTGCCCTCGTTGATGACGAGGGTGCAACTACGGGTGCGGCGCCCAAGCGGCGTCTCCTGCGGCTCCGGCTTGACGGGGCGGAGCGCCGGTGACCCAGAGGAAAGGGAACCGGAGCCCGACGATGAGGAGGTCGCCGTCTCCATTCGCCGCGGTGTGCAGGAACTACCGCGACGGCGAGAGAAGGACGAGGGCGCCGGGTACTCCAAGCGCGGTGTGTTGTCGTTCTCGATGTGGTCGGGGACTGCTTCGAGGGTGCGGCCGGGAACGCCCCACCATTCGCGCTACCCATCGGAGTTGACACCGTTTGTGGAGGCGACTTGATCGGCGTGGCGGTGATAACCCACAAGTATAGGGGATCACAACAATTTTCGAGGGTAAAGTATTCAACCCAAATTTATAGATTCGACACAAGGGAAGCCAAAGAATATTTGCAAGTATTAGCAGCTGAGTTATCAATTCAACCACACCTGAAGATTAATTATCTTCAGCAAAGTGATCTGTAGCACAATAATATGATAGTTTTGATAATAGTGGTAACAGCAATAGTAACGGTAATAGTGATAACAATATTTTTGTAGCAACTGCAATAGTGACAGTAGTAATAGTAACTTAGCAAGAACAATATATAGCAAAATCGTAGGCATTGGATCGGTGATTCGTTGGATGATATTCATCATGAGACAGTCATAACCTAGGGCGATACGGCACTAGCTCCAGTTCATAAAAATAATGTAGGCATGTATTCCGTAAATAGTCATACGTGCTTATGGAAAGAACTTGCATGCCATCTTTTGTCCTACCCTCCCGTGGCAGTGGGGTCCTATTGGAAACAAAGCATTAGCACATGGTGAATACATGAACTCCTCAAACTACGATCATCACCCGGAGTGGTCCCGACTATTATCACTCCGGGGTTGACGAATCATAACACGTAGTAGGTGACTATAACTTGCAAGATCGGATCTAGAACATGGATATAATGGTGATATCATAAAAGGTTCAGATATGAAATCATGGCACCCGGGCCCGAAGTGACAAGCATTAAGCATGACAAAGTCATAGAAACATCAATCTTAGAACATAATGGATACTAGGGATCATGCCCTAACAAAACTAACTCGATTACATGATGAATCTCATCCAATTCCTCACCGACCAGCGAGCCTACGAAGGAATTAGTCACTCCTGTTGGGGAGCATCATGGAATTGGTGGTGGAGAAGTGTTGGTGATGACGAAGATCGAAGATCCCCCTCTCCGGAGTCCCGAACAGACTCCAGATCTGGCCTCCCGATGAAGAACAAGAGACGGTGGCGGCTCCGTCTCGTGAAACACGATAATTCTTTCTCCCTGTTTTTTGTGTGGAAAACTAGGATTTTATAGCGTTGGTTTTAGGGTCTGCGGGGCCACCAGGTGGGGACAACCCATTGGGCGCGCCTGGAGGGGGTGGCGTGCCCTGTTGGATTGTGCCCACCCAGGTGCCCCCTCCGGTGCTTCTTGGCTCCAGAAATTCTCTTTTATTGTATAGAAAATCGTCGCAAAGTTTTGTTCCATTCCGAGAACGTTTCTTTCTGCACAAAAACAACACCATGGTAGTTCTGCTGAAAACAGCGTCAGTCCGGGTTAGGTTCATTCAAATCATGCAAATTAGAGTCCAAAACAAGAGGAAAATGTTAAGAAACGTAGATACGACGGAGACGTATCAACTCCCGCAAGCTTAAAAGTTTGCTTGTCCTCAAGCAATTCAATTTGATAAGCTGAAAGTGAAAAAGAAAAACTTTTACAAACTCTTTTGCTCTTGTTTCCATGAATAAGCTTAAACAACACCCAGGTTTTCAGCAAAGATTATAACTAACCATGTCGACAATAACTCTTAAAAATTATATTGACTCATATCAATGACATAATCAACTAGAGAGGAATAATAAGACATCTCAAACAGCAACACGTTGTCAAAACAACCATGATACAATATGACAATAGTGGTATCTCACTAACCCTTTCTGAGACCGCAAAATATAAATGCAGAGCACCACCAAAGTTCAAGCAGTGACTAAACATTGTAATTCATGGTAGAAATGATCCAGTCATGATGCATCCAACATTAGCTACACACAATGCATTAGCATGACAGCCGTGCTGTCAGGTTCTGGCGCTTATTTGAGAAGGCGATGACATAACTTAAAAGTAAATAGATAGTCCCTTCGCAGAGGGATGCAATGATTTGCAGAGGTGCCAGAGCTCAAGTTTTTTTAAAACAGAGGAAATAAAATTTTGAGACATGCACCCTTCTTGTTTACTTCGCGACTATCAGTTATCTATATCTTCCATGCTAAACACATTAGTAGCGGTTCCCAAGCGATAAAGTAAAGGTTATTGCTCCATAGGAGTTTTTGTTTGATTATTGATAAATTCTTTTTGCAATCTGGGACTGGGAGTCCCTATTACCACTGATTTTCTCGTGCAATGTTGAGTGAATAAACACCCAACCTGAGAATTACCCGCTTAGCATGGAAGATATCAACTACCTCTTGTCGCTCTATGAACAATCCAGACACACAAAAAGGATATTTATTTGAAGTTTTTACAGGTGGCATGTGCAAATTTACTTGGGACGGCAGGGTAATACCGCATATAGGTAGGTATGGTGGACTCATCTGGAATAACTTGGGTTTAAGATTTTTGATGTACAAGCATAATTCCCACTTAGTACAGGCGAAGGCTAGCAAATAGGTAGAGAAACAGCCAGCCAGAGAGCAACAACAGTCATGAACATGCATTATGCATAAGTAACATTAGATACTAGCATGAGTAGGATATGAACACCATGAACATAAATATCATAGAGGCTATGTTGGTTTTGATTCAACTACATGCATGAACATGTGCCAAGTCAAGCCACTCGAACATTCATAGGAGGATTACATATCATCATATTACATTACAATCATTTTAACGCAATATTGACATCCAAGATAAATCATTATCCACTCCTAGCTACTTATGCATGGTATGAGAAACTATAATCTTTAAATGTCATTGCGAACATTTTTGATCATAATAGGCTGAATCATGGATATTAGGTTAAACATATTTACAAAAACAAAACAAGTCTAGTTCATACCCGTTTCTCTCTGCCACGACTAGTTCATCGAATATCATCATTATTGCCTTTCACTTGCACGACCGAACGATTTGAAATAATAATAGTGCAAGAGTGTTGTGGACTAAGCTGGAACCTGCAAACATTTTATTTAAAAGGAGAAGACAGGGTAATATGGGCTCTTTGTCAGATCAACAATAATGCATATGAGAGCCACTCAACATTTTCATCGTGGTCTTCTCCTCGGTATGACGCAACAAAAAGAAAAGAAATTCAGAGAAACACATTAAAATATTTTTGGAGTTTTTGGTTTTTCGTAAACAAGCAAATAAAAAGGGAAAAGCAAAAACGAGAAGAACTATTTACATGGGAAAGCCCTAACAAGTAAAAGAAGAACAAGGAAATCTTTTTGGGTTTTCTTTTTAGTGGTACAACAATTTAAACTAGGAAGAAAAATCAGAAAGAAGCAAGAAATATGTTTTTGGATTTTCTCAAAGTTTTTCAAACACACAAAAAGAAAGCGAGAAAATAAGTTTAACATGGATAATACAATAAAAAGGTGTGAACACCGACAGCTGGGATGAAATGTATGGACATAAATGTAATGTCAGTGGGAAATAGGTACTCCCCCAAGCTTAGGCTTTTGGCCTAACTTGGTAATCAGTCAATAGCGTGCGTAATGGTCGGAGCGGTAGCTCATGGAGGCTCTCGATGGCTCAGCCTGCCATGCAGCCACAACCACTGCGTTATGAGCTCGGGCCTCGCTCTCAAGAACATAATATCTTCCCCTATTGTGAACATTAAAGAGAGCAGGTGCAGGAAAATATGTGTCCACCGCGGATTCCTTGTTAAACATCAATTTATAAGTAAAATTATGGGTATCACCTCTAAGGATCTTATGACGTTTCATAGCATCAAAGTCTAGGTACTGCATGGGTAAAATAGGGTCATAGGGCAAAGGTGAAACACCCAGCTCCCTTGCTAATCGTGTGGCATAAATTCCACCATAAAAATATCCACTACCAGCATTGTGTTGTAACCTACGAGCAACAGCCTCTCCAAGATTATAACTTCTGTCACCGTTGAGAGCGGTGCGTATGAGGCTCGAGTCTGGAGCACAAAGTGTACTACAATCTTGTTGGCCTACAGTACATTTTCCATTAAATAATGTAAAGTATTGGATTGCGGGAAAATGAATCAATACAAAAAAAGACACATCCGTGACATTTTGGGCCAAAAGAATTTTTTTCTGTCATACTTATGACACTTCTATGACGATAATTGTGACAAAACCCGGTATCATCATAGATGTGGTGGGCTCCTACTTCTATGATAAAAAATCTTGACAGAAAATGGGCTTTTCGTCCTGGGCAGGCCGGAGACGCAGCTGCATGACATTCTTTGGGCCGTCCATGCCGGATAAAATCAGGGTAGAAGCGAGGGCGAGGAAAATATCAGGGTGTTCCCGGTTATGGTGGGTGGTCGGGGCCGAGCGATGCATGGAGGTTTACGCGTTTCTCTCGTACACGCACGCACATGGGTGCAAGGCGTTGGGCTCTAACTGAACCCGAGCGAGGCGTTCGCCTACTGAACCCGAGCGATTGCACTGCAGGCTACGCATTACTGAACCCAAGCGATTGATCGATGGCTGTTAACTGAACCCGATCGAGCGATTCCTTTGCTACTGCTGCTAACTGAAGGCGATCGATGTTGCCTCTGGATGAACAATGAGCGTTGTTGGGAGGGGGGTTTGGATGAACAGTTCCCGGTGGGGGTAGATGAACAGGACCCCATGGTGTTTCCTCTGGATGAACAGGACCCCAATCAATCGAGTCGGTTGGGGCTGGATGAACAGGACCCCATGGAGGGCTGGATGAACAGGACGACCACGTGGAGGGCTGGATGAACAGTAGAAGATGGAGGGCTAGATGAACAGTAGCACGTGGAGGGGTGGTTAAACATGAGCCCGTGGAGAGGGCTGGTTGGACAGTAGCCGGTGGAGTAGCGCGCGGTGGAGGCGGGATGAACAGGAGCCATTGGATGAACAGTCGTAGGTGGAGGCTGGAGGAGGTTGACGGTGGATGAACAGTAGCCCATGGAGGCTGGAGGAGGTCGACGGTGGAGATGAACAGTATCCCGTGGAGTCCTTTTTTGTGGTACGCCACACCCCTCCCGATGAACAGGACCCCCATTTCGACTGTAGCGCTCCAATACAAGTCTGTTTCCTCCATTTTGTGGTACGCCACACCCCTCACGATCAACAGGACCCCGTTTCGACCGTAGGAGGTCCAACACAAGTCTGTTTCCTCCGTTTTGCGGTACGCTAGACCCCTCCCGATGAACAGGATCCCATTTCGAACGTGGCCTGTCGAACACAAGGCCGTTTCCTCGTTCTGCGATACGCCAGGCCTCGTTTCCATCGGCTATTCCGTCCAAGTTGGTTGGCTCCCATGCATTCCGTTGCCTCCCGATGAACACGACGCATTCCATTGCCTCCCCATGAATACGACGACGACACAGTTTCTCCGTTCCGACCCGGCCATGTACACGAGCCCTGGCCGTATGTATGCACGAGTAGGCGTTCGAGACCCCGCCCGTATGTACGTACGTGGCCGTATTTACTTTCTTGCACCCTGGCCGCTGTACATACGTGTACATGCTACGTGCGCGCCTCTACATCGACCAGTATGTACGTACACGTTCGCGACTAGAATGACAACGCTACGTACGCTTTGACCAGGTGGGTCCCGACTGCTAGGCACTTCCTTGCGCGCGAAGATGTAGCTGGTACGTCCCAGCAGTCAGGGGGGCGAATAGTTTTTTTGCCCAGACGCACTTCCTTGCGTGCGAAGATGTAGCTGGTGGGTCCCAGGAGTCAGGGGGGGAGACATTTTTTCGCGAAATATGGTTGCCCGTCCGGTGGGTCCCTGCTGTCAGGTGGAGGAATCATTACTTTCTGCGTAATAAGGAGGCACTTCCTTGTTGCGGCCGTGGACCCAGCTGTCAGCCTCTCCATGTACAGTACTCTTCCGATGGAAGTCGGTCATTGACCACATGGACCACGCCGCACTGAGAGCACCAAGGCGGTGGATGACGGCGAGGCCTAGGAAGGGGACGACGCGAAGCCGGGGAAGACGCGGCAGTGGATGCCCATGCGGAGAGGAGTACGAGGGTTCACAGGTTTGGCTGCGGTGTGAGGCTACCATCGCCGTAGAATAACAGGGGGTGCGGGTGAGTAGAGGGATGGCCTGGCCAGCGGTGGGAGTAGTAGGGGGTGGTGAGGCCTCCGCGGCATCACAACCGACCACGGGAGGCAGGAGCATGCGACACGACCAGCGCTGGTTTGGGCGGCTGGAGCAAGTAGACCAGAGTTTGAAGAAGCACTACGGCCGTTGGATGAACATCATACGGTAACTGGAGCTAGAATCGTTCATATTGATTAAGTTGATAAATCCCTCCGTCCCCATCAACTTGGTAGGCCCACAAGTTAGCCTCCCACTATGCTGGGTTCCAGCTGACAGAGGGAGTATTCATTTTTTTGTGCGTAATAAGGAGGCACTTCCTTGCATGCGAAGATAGCTGGTGGGTCCGAGCTGTCAGCGGGGGGCACGTTTTTTTGCGAAATACAGAGGCCATTCCAGTGGATCCCAGATGTGAGGGGGAGGAATCATTATTTTGCACGTAATAAGGAGGCATTTCCTTGTGTGCGGCCGTGGACCCAGCTGTCAGCCTCTCCACGTACAGTCCACGTCCGATGGATGTCGTCCGTTGACCATGTTGACCAGGCCGCGCTGAGAGCACCATGGCGGTGGACGACGGCGAGGCCTAGGAAGGAAACAACACGGAGCCAGGGAAGACTCGACAATGGTTGCCCACGCGGTGGGGAGGACGAGGGTTTACTGGTCTGGTTGCCGTCGCCAGAAAATAACAGGAGGTCTGGGTGAGTAGAGGAATGGCATGGCCAGCAATGGAGTAGGGTGAAGCAGTGTGGCCTGTGTGGCAGAACAGCCGGCCACGGGAGGCGGGAGCACGCAGTCCCACCAGCGCTGGTTTGGGCGGCTGGAGCAAGAAGATCGGATATTGAAGAAGCAGCACGGCCGTTGGATTAACATCCAACGGTCACTGCTCCTAGAATCATTTGTGGACTAAGTTGACAAAGCCTTTCATACACATAAACCTAGTAGACCCACAAGTTAGCCTCTAAATCTGTCCCAAATAGCATACAGTCCGAAATTTCTAGCCAGATTCAAATTCATTTTAAAACTAAATATACCTTAATTTAAATTCAATGAAATTTTACCCGCACAAAAACAATAAAATTTAAAATATCAAAATCCGAATGAAAAAAGTATTTTGATTGCCTGTTTGCTGTATTTTTTTTCATTTTACAACCCATTTATTATTACTTATAGCCCATTTTCTGGGCAAAGTGCATCCCTCCTTGTCTTGAAAGATTTCCGGCCCAGCAAGGCGTAGAAAAGCAAGTAGGCCTACGTTGGTTATTCTGCAAAAAAACAAAATAGCTGGCTAGCCATTTTCACAAAGGAAAAACACAAACTGGGCTGGTCATGTGCTAAACATATGAAATAAAAGCCTGGGCTAGACGGGCCATAGCTCCCGCACAACCCAGTTGATACCCTTCTTCGTCCCGAAAAAACAAAATTACTGTGCGCGCTGCTGGGTCCCTACTGTCATTCTCACCATGTGCAGTCATCTCCTTATTCCTCTCGGTTGTTGACCATCTTGACAACACCGGAGGGCAGCGCTGCAGCGAGCGAACCAAGGCAGAGGATGATGGTGAGGCCTCGGACGGGAACAAACAGGAGCCGGGGAAGATGCACAGAGTTTTAGGGTGCGATGTGGCCGCGATGTGTGCGCATCACCACAGCCAGCCGTGGGAGGCGGGAGCAGGCGGTCCCGCCGGCATTGGTTTGGCTTTGGTGGCTCGAGGAAGAAGAGACTGAAGAAACACGACAGTCTTTGAATGTTAATCCAACGGTCAAGGTTGGCACAATCGTTTGTTGACTAAGCGGACACCAAGTAGCATACTTTTTTTATATATAGGAAGCAAAGAAAAACTGGGCTCGTTTGCCTGATAACATTCCCGAAACTGCGATCATTCGATCTTGTATCGCAACTAAAACTGCGAGGAAAATGCCTTCCTTTGCTCCTCCCAAGGAACGTTCGCCACATTAAGTGACTAGCACCCTTGGTTTTCAACCGAGAGGTCTTGGGTTCGAGTCCCGGGAACTCTCAATTTTGTCCTCCTTCCTTCCTCGCAAAAAAGGGAAAGAAAATCAAAGACTTGAGAAGGCGTATAGAACAAGCTAGTGTACCAGTAAAGAGACGTTGCTGAGTTTTAGAAAAAAGAGAGACATGCTCCTGTAGCTGGTTCGAATCCAAGCCTAGACTATGACTATATATGGTGCTATGCTACTCTGCAAGTAATGAAATTGACATATCCAACGTTCGCTTCTCCTCTTCTCTACTTACTCTGCCTAGCATCAGAAGCTCTGGCCGCAGCAACCATGTCCGCTGGCTGCTCGTCCATGATAACCCACAAGTATAGGGGATCAATTGTAGCCTATTTCGATAAGTAAGAGTGTCGAACCCAACGAGGAGCTAAAGGTAGAACGAATATTCCCTCAAGTTCTATCGACCACCGATACAACTCTACGCACGCTTGACGTTCGCTTTACCTGGAACAAGTATGAAACTAGAAGTACTTTGTAGGTGTTGTTGGATAGAATTGCAAGGTAATAAAGAACATGTAAATAAAAAGTAGGGGCTGTTTAGATAAAGAAGCAATAAAGTAAATAGAGCGAGTGTGGAAAAGTGGTGGTAAGAGTTGTGAAGTTGTCCCAAAGCAATTGACTACTTTACTAGACCGATAGCAGGTTTTATGTGGGAGAGGCATAAGCTAACATACTTTCTCTTCTTGGATCATTTGCACTTATGATTGTAACTCTAGCAAGCATCCGCAACTACTAAAGATCATTAAGGTAAAACCCAACCATAGCATTAAAGCATCAAGTCCCCTTTATCCCATACGCCACAACCCCCTTACTCGGGTTTATGCTCCTGTCACTCAAGCAACCCACTATAAGCGAATCATGAACGTATTGCAACACCCTACATCGGGAATCCCTCACGCTTGCGCGACACGGAGGGCACAATAGGACAACAACATAACCACAAGCAAATTAAACGAATCATACCAATTCATCAATCACTGATAGGACAATGAAAATCTACTCAGACATCATAGGATGGCAACACATCATTGGATAATAATATGAAGCATAAAGCATCGTGTTCAAGTAGAGGGTACAACGGGTTGCGGGAGAGTGGACCGCTTAATATAGAGGGGGGAAGGTGATGGAGATGTTGGTGTAGATTGCAGTGATGATGATGGCCCCTGACGGTGTTCCGGCGTCACCGGAAGCAAGGGGGAGAGAGCCCCCCTTCTTCTTCTTCTTCTTCTTCCTTGACCTTCTCCCTAGATGGGAGAAGGGTTTCCCCTCTGGTCCATGGTCTCCATGGCGTGGGAGGGGCGAGATCCCCTCCGAGATTGGATCTGTCTCTCTGTCTCTCTCTGTTTCTGCGTTCCTGATTCTGCCCTTTCACCGTTTCTTAAATTCCCGGAGATCGGTAACTCCGATTGGGTTGTTCTTTGGACACGATTTATATCCGGAAATTGGCTTTCCTGCGGCGAAAGGAGTGCACTAACCGCCTTACGGAGTGGCCACAAGGGTCAGGGGCGCGCCCACCCCCTGGGGCACGCCCCCTGCCTTGTGGGCTACTCGAGCATCGTCTCGCGTTGATTCTTCTTCCCAAAAATCATAAATATTCCAAAAAAATATTCGTCCGGTTTTATTCCGTTTCGACTCCGTTTGATATGGGGTTTCTGCGAAACAAAAAACATGGAACATACAGGAATTGGCACTGGGCACTGGATCAATATGTTAGTCCCAAAAATAGTATAAAAAGTTGCCAAACATATATGAAAGTTGAATAATATTGGCATGGAACAATCAAAAAATATTGATACGATGGAGACGTATCAGCATCCCCAAGCTTAATTCCTGCTCGCCCTCGAGTAGGTAAATGATAAAAAATATAATTTTTGATGTGGAATGCTACCTAGCATAATCTTGATCATGTATCTAATCATGACATGAATATTAAGACACGAATAATTCAAAGCAATATTCTATCATTTGACATAAAAACAATAATACTTCGGGCATCCCAACAAACAATCATGCCTTTCAAAATATCATTGCTTACAGAACTTTATCCCTACAAAATCATATAGTCTTGTATGCTCCCTTTTCTTAACACAAGGTACCCCTCATGCTTATCCCGGTGTTAGCCCAGCAATTGGTTCATACTTTTTAACGCGCTTGAGCTTTTTCAACCTTCACGCAATACATGAGTGCAAGCCATGGATATAGCACTATAGATGGAATAGAGTATGATGGTGGAGGTTGTGTGGAGAAGACAAAAAGGGAGAAAGTCTCACATCGACGCGGCTAATCAATGGGCTATGGAGATGCCCATCAATTGATGTCAATGCGAGGAGTAGGGATTGCCATGCAACGGATGCACTAGTGCTATAAGTGTATGAAAGCTCAAACTGAAAACTAAGTGGGTGTGCATCCAACTTGCTTGCTCATGAAGACCTCGGGCATTTGAGGAAGCCCATCATTGGAATATACAAGCCAAGTTCTATAATGAAAATTCCCACTATTATATGAAAGTGACAATATAGGAAACTCTCTATATGAAGAACATGGTGCTACTTTGAAGCACAAGTGTGGTAAAAGGATAGTAACATTGCCCCTTTATTTCTTTTTCTTTTTTTCTTTTTGGCGGGCTTCTTTGGCCCCCCTTTTTTATTTAGGCTTCTTTGGCCTCTTTTTTTTCATGGGGCAATGCTCGAATAATGATGATCATCGCACTTTTATTTACTTACAACTCGATATTACAACTCGATATTAGAACAAAAATATGACTCTATATGAATTCCTCCGGTGGTGTACCGGGATGTGCGATGATCTAGCGTAGCAATGACATCAAAAAACAGAGAAGCCATGAAAACATCATGCTAGCTATCTTACGATCATGCAAAGCAATATGACAATGAATGCTCAAGTCATGTATATGATGATGATGGAAGTTGCATGGCAATATATCTTGGAATGGCTATGGAAATGCCATGATAGGTAGGTATGGTGGCTGTTTTGAGAAGATATAAGGATGCTTATGTGTGATACAGCGTATCGTATCACAGGGTTTAGATGCACCGGCGAAGTTTGCACCAACTCTCGAGGTGAGAAAGGGCAATGCACGGTACCGAAGAGGCTAGCAATGATGGAAGGGTGAGAGTGCGTATAACCCATGGACTCACATTAGTCATAAAGAACTCATATACTTATTGCAAAAGTTTATTAGCCCTCAAAGAAAAGTACTACTTCGCATGCTCCTAGGGGGGAGGTTGGTAGGAGTTAACCATCGCGCACCCCCGATCTTCACGCAAAGATAAACAATCAAAATACAATGCACACCAATTTGGTTACATAGTTAGGAGACCATACGTGCATGCTTCAGGAATCACAAACCTTAAGACCAATATCCTTACTAAACACAACCATCTACTAGAACCTCCCACATATTATCATCTCTATATCGCAAAACTATTGCAAGGAATCAAACATATCATGTTCAGTGATCTACAAGTTTTATGTAGGATTTTATGACTAACCATGCGAATGACCAATTCCTGCCATCTCTCTAAATAGATATAAGTGAAGCAAGAGAGTTTAATTCTTTCTACAAAAGATATGACCACGCTCTAACAAATATAAGTGAAGCAAAAGAGCATTGTACAAATGGCGGTTTTCTATGTGAAGAGAAACAGGCAATCCAAACTTCAGAAGATATAAGTGAAGCACATGAAGCATTCTATAAAGCCATACTCAAAAGATTTAAGTGAAGTGCAATGAGCATTCTATAAATCAACCATGGACTATCTCATATCATCATGGTGCATAAAAGAAAAGTGAAACTAAATGCAAAAGACGCTCCAAGATTTGCACATATCGCATGAACGAAATGAATCCGAAAACATACCGATACTTTTTGAAGAAAAAGGGGATGCCTTCCGGGGCATCCCCAAGCTTAGACGCTTGAGTCTCCTTGAATATTTACTTGGGTTTCCTTGGGCATCCCCAAGCTTGAGATCTTGCCTCTCCTTCTTTTCCTCATATCGAGACCTTCTCGATCATCGAACACTTCATCCACACAAAACTTCAACAGAAAACTCGGTAAGATCTGTTAGTATAATAAAGCAAATCACTACTCTAAGTACTATTGCAAACCAATTCATATTTTTTTGCATTATAGATTCTGTAATATAACTTTTCCATGGCTTAATTCACTGATAGAAATTGATAGTTCCATGAAAACAAGCAAACTATGCATCAAAAACATAATATGTCAAAAACAGAACAGTTTGTAGTAATCTGAACATTCACCATACTTCTGTTAACCCAAAAATTCTACCAAAATTAGGAAAAATAAACAATTTGTATAGAAATACATTTCAAAATGTTTCAGAACCGTTTGACGTTCTAGTAAAAAATGTAAAATCGTGCACTACAGCCAAAGTTTCTGTCCTGCACCGCACAAATCAACAAGCGTTGTAAACATCCTAAAGGCAAACCTTGGCACATTATTTTTATAATACAATGGAATTGTACAAGGTGATCATTATTTTTGATGAAAAGTTTCTGTAATTAAGATCCACAAAGTTTCCGGGCGCATGAACAAAGTTCAAGGAGCTCTCCCACTTCAACAATGCTTGTCTTTCTCACTTTCACTTTCCTTTTTGAAAAGTTTTGGGTTCCCCTCTTTTTTTAAACTATATAAAAGCACTCAACAGAAATAAATGACTCTCTAAAACTTCCGGGTTGTCTCCTTGGCAGCGCTTTCTTTAAAGCCATTAAGCTAGGAATAAAGTGCTGAAGTAATGGATCCACCCGGATCCCAAGGTATATCAAAGCCAATTTTACTTAACCATGATTTGTAATTTAGTAGTGAGCACAAAGTAACATATATCATGCAACAACGAAGTCTAACTCTCTTCTTATGCATCAGCATGTCATAAAAGAACAATTCATGCACACCAAGTAAAGGCCAATGCATAGTATAAGCAATTTCTTGCAATTTTTATCATATTGGAAACATAGAGAGGTGGAGATATAGTTCCTCTCTCATAATAATTGCAAGTAGGAGCAGCAATCACATGCATATTATATCCATCAAAATCATCATGTGTAGTAGTAAAACACAACCCATCAATATAATCCTTAATAAGCACAAACTTCTCCGATATAGTGTAGTTGTCTAGTTTGGAGAATTCAAAAAGATAATAGGACTATCATGCGTGGGTGCAGTAGCAACAATTTCATGTTTAACATAAGGAACTATAGCAAGTTCATCTCCATAAGCATAATTCATATTGGCATCTTGGCCACAAGCATAGCAAGCATCATCAAAAAGGGATATTTCAAGAGAATCAACGGGATCAAAACAATCATCATAGCAATCATCCTTCGGTAAGCACGAATGGGAATTAAACAATGTATGAGTTGAAGAGTTACTCTCATTAGAAGATGGGCATGGGTAGCTAATCCGCTGTTCCTCCTTTTGTTCTTCACTCTCCTCATCATCTTTTTCATCTAATGGGCTCACAGTTTCATCGATTTCTTTTTCCATAGACTCCTACAAAATATTAGTCTCTTCTTGGACATCGGAGACTTTCTCAATAAACGCATAAATATCGGCATTTTATTCATAATTCTCATAACAATATTTAAGTATAGCAAAATTTTCAAGTCTGTAAACAACATCATCAAGATTTTCAAACTCTTTAAACAGAGGTTCAATTTCATAAGCACCCATAAAAGCAATGAATTATTCTATTTGTTCCACATCATAGTAATCATATATACCATTAGCATAAGAATCCAAGGTTTTATCATCATTTAATTCGCATGAAAAGGGAAGGTGTGGAGCCTTCATCCTAGAGCAACAAGTATAATCATATCTCAAGCATAGTTGACGAGCATACCAATGTAACATATGAATTTGATCCCATAATACTTTCCCTTTTTGTGTCAAGCGATAATCCTTAAAGTATTCACGTTGATCCAACGCGTCTCCCGTAACATAATTGAATGGGGTTTTCTCAGGATTATCAAAGTAGTACATAATATTTTTCACATAGTGAGCATCGAGGGTTTTAGGAGGTTCCCCATCTCCATGAGTAGCAAGTACACCTAATTTTTTTGGTATTTCGTGTTCCATATCCATAACTAAAGATAGATAATAACTTAGAACAGCAAATAAAAATTACTTAGTGATAACGAAAACAAGCACACACGAGAATATTCACCCCACGCTATGACTCCCCGGCAACGGCGCAGGAAAAAGGTCTTGATAACCCACAAGTATAGGGGATAAATTGTAGCCTCTTTCGATAAGTAAGAGTGTCGAACCCAACGAGGTAGAACAAATATTCCCTCAAGTTCTATCGACCACCGATACAACTCTATGCACGCTTGACGTTCGCTTTACCTAGAACAAGTATGAAACTAGAAGTACTTTGTAGGTGTTGTTGGATAGAATTGCAAGATAATAAAGAACACGTAAATAAAAAGTAGGGGATGTTTAGATAAAGAAGCAATAAAGTAAATATAGCGAGTGTGGAAAAGTGGTGGTAAGAGTTGTGAAATTGTCCCTAAGCAATTGACTACTTTACTAGACCGATAGCAAGTTTTATGTGGGAGAGGCATAAGCAAACATACTTTCTCTTCTGGGATCATATGCACTTATGATTGGAACTCTAGCAAGCATCCGCAACTACTAAAGATGATTAAGGTAAAACAAAACCATAGCATTAAAGCATCAAGTCCCCTTTATCCCATATGCCACAACCCCCTTACTCGGGTTTATGCTTCTGTCACTCAAGCAACCCACTATAAGCGAATCATGAACATATTGCAACACCCTACAGCGGGAATCCCTCACGCTTGTGCAACACTAAGGGCACAATAGGACAGAAACATAACCACAAGAAAATTAAATCTATCATAGCAATTCATCAATCGCCGATAGGATAACGAAAATCTACTCAGACATCATAGGATGGCAACACATCATTGGATAATAATATGAAGTATAAAGCACCTTGTTTAAGTAGAGGGTACATCGGGTTGCGAGAGAGTGGACCGCTGAATATAGAGGGGGGAAGGTGATGGAGATGTTGGTGAAGATGATGGAGGTGTTGGTGTAGATTGCAGTGATGATGATGGCCCCTGACGGCGTTTCGGCACCACCGGAAGCAAGGGGGAGAGAGCCCCCCTTCTTCTTCTTCTTCCTTGACCTTTTCCCTAGATGGGAGAAGGGTTTCCCCTCTGGTCCATGGTCTCCATGGCGTGGGAGGGACAAGAGCCCCGAGATGGATCTGTCTCTCTGTCTCTCTTTGTTTCTGCGTTCCTGATTCCGCCCTTTCACCATTTTTATATTCCCGGAGATCCGTAACTCCGATTGGGTTGTCCTTTGGACATGATTTTTATCCGGATATTGGCTTTCTTGCGGCGAAATAAGGGCACCAACCGCCTTACAGAGTGGCCACGAGGGTCAGGGGCGCGCCCCTGCCTCATGGGCCACTTGAGCATCGTCTCGTGTTGATTCTTCTTCCCAAAAATCATAAATATTCCAAAAAATCTCCATATATTTTTATTCCGTTTGGACTCCGTTTGATATGGGGTTTCTGTGAAACAAAAAACATGCAACAAACAAGAACTGGCATTGGGCACTAGATCAATATGTTAGTCCCAAAAATAGTATAAAAAGTTGCCAAAAGTATATGAAAGTTGAATAATATTGGCATGGAACAATAAAAAATTATAGATACGACGGAGACGTATTAGTCCACCTGCTCTTCAGTAGGCAACAACCAGATATGCGCCAAGTCGCCACCCGTACCATCGCCTGTGGGTATCATCACACCCCCGCTGGCATGCGCGCCACAGCTGATTGCTCATCGCAACCCGCCGCCGTTGGTGTGGTGCCACTGCTGCAAATCATGCAGAGTCATCCGTCGCATCTCAACCACAATCCTCAACCCTGGCCGAGTCTTCTACAAATGCCCAAATCATGGGGTAATAATATGTTTAAGTGTTGTTCTGCTGCTTTCAGTTGCTGATTTTTTAATAGTTTGGTTGATGATCTTCCAATTTGATTCGTGCAGAAAAGGGAAGATTCGTGTGATTCGTATTTCTAGGAAGTTGCTGATGTGGGGGAATGCAACTATGCTGATTATTTGGTTAGCTGAGGAGTCCCAATACCGGCAGGTTGGGGTGTTGGACAAGTAACTGAAGGAACGACAGAAGAGGAAGATGCAGAGCAGAAGGTTAAAGATGCAGTTCCTCTGATCATGGCCAAGCAACAGCTGCTGAACGGCCCTGACAACAATGAGGAGATGAAAGAGCTTGTGAATATAATGGGAAAAATCAATGTGCTCTGTAGGATGATTGTCTCTTTATTTGCAGTGTATGTAGCACTCGTGATGTACTCAATGTCTATGACATGAGCACTTTGCTAAAACTAGTAATGAATGAAACCTGTGTAGCCGGCTGGGTGTAGTGTTGTGAACATGTAATGATTTCTATTAACAGAAATCAGGGGGTATACCCTTATGCTCATAAATAAATAAGTAGCAGAGGCCCTTTTGGTAATATATAAATAAATTAGCAGAGGACTTGTTAGGTCAGCTTTGTTCTCAATCGAAGACGTCGAGCAAATTGCAGTCCAACAGCAAACTGTGTCATCAAATTCAAGTTTCACAGCCAAATATGATTACAACTAAACAACAATGTCATCATGTTTTAGTCGTCACACAATCACCAAACACAAATCAACATACATAACAAGTGATGTTCTCACAGCAAAATACTAAACAACATGTTCATCAGGTTTTAGTTGTCATAGCAAACACAATTTCACATAGTAGATAAAAAATGTCTTCTGACAGGAAAGTACAACAAAAGCAATGTAATCATCATCCGCAGTAGCAGCGTCAACATCTTTGCCATGTGTATCAGTCTGAATCGTAATTCCCCATGGTGTCATCTTCTTCTTCATCCTCAACTTCCTCGAACGTTGGCTTCTTCTTGATCAACTATGTCCACAACACAACATGCAATCTTTTCGTCGGCGTCATTGCCGTGATGGTTCTCAAAGATATTAGGAACAACAGTGTTATCTTGTACATCAGGAGCAGTGGAAGCATAATCTTGTTGTGCAACTTCATTAAACGAATTCCTCTACTCAAACCTTTGCAATACTCTCTAGTCATCGCTATGTGCAAATGTGTCTTCCAAGAAAAATATCTGTGTTGCTTGATTTGCCAAAATAAAAGGCTCATTGGTCTGGTACGCTGCCTTGACATTGATGGATTTGAAATAATCATCAGCTCTGGGTTTTGCGATCCTGGAAAACAGGTTATACCAACGACAGCACAACAGAACCACACACCGATGATCCTCGAAACTGGAGATATACTGCAACTGAACAATGTCTGTTATGTTAGCATACATTTCAGTTGTCTCTTTGTCATATGTATCTGTGCTCATGATGGCACTGTTTTGTGTCTTCCTGCCTTCATCTCGTGCAAAGGTGTTGTAGCGGACATCTCCAACAACGCAAGATTCATAATGTCTTACCCGAGTATCAGGACCCATTGCTAGCGAGTAAAGGGCATCATCAACTGCCTACACATCCTCCCGCATCTTCATAACCTATGGTTAGAAAATAGAAAAGTTGATCATCTTATGTACTCAATATATTAAAAAAACTGACAGTGCAATTCAAAAGCTTACATGGCTCTTGAACCATTTTGCAAATCCTACCATAACCAATTTGTCAATGTTTCTTGGATTTTGCGGCAGTAACTCCTTTTTGTAGATGTTGCACAACATAGTGATCACGTCAAACATATAAATATATAAGAATGTGTTGGAAGTTTAGTAGATTATGATGTATAAGCTGCAGTACTTAGCACTTACTTGATATAATGTAGTATCCCAGGACAATTATTCAACACATACCAAACCATTTTGTCCAAATCTTTAGGTTTGTCATCTTGTCGACTCTTCCCTGTAACTCAACAGAAAAATTGAAAACATTGAGCCCGGGATTGTCTTCACCCACCTCTTTGCTAAGCTGATCAGCTGTTTCAATTTATTTTGAGCAAAATGTCAATGCTTCTGTAGCAATGTAGGCCTCTGCAATGGAACCCTCGGGTCTAGCTCTGTTCCTAACATAGCCCTTGAAAGTGCCTAGCCGCCTTTCAATAGGGTACATCCAGCCATACTGTACTGGACCTCTAAGTAGTGCCTCATCAGGTAGATGAACAGCCAAATGCACCATCACATCAAAGAAGGCTGGAGGATATATCTTCTCAAGGTCGCATAGGATAGTTGGTATCTTGTCTCGAAGACGCTCCAAAGCGTCTATCCTGATATTTCTACTGTAGAGTTCCCTGAAGAACTGTCCCAACTCTGCAGCTGCTCTGTATAAGTCAGGACGGCCCAATCCTCTCATGATAACAGGTAAAATGCTTTGAAGTAGGATGTGGCAGTCATGAATTTTCAACTCTTGTACCTTGTTTCCATCTGCACTGACTCTCCTTTCAGGGTTGGAAGCAAATCCATGTGGGAATCTCACATGTGACAGGACCTCGCAGAATTCTTTTCTTTTTACCTTGTCCAAGACGTACACAACTGGTGCCATATCCCGTGGTTTACCTTCATCTTGCACCTGCAAATCCTGTCTGATACCCAGGCGTGTCAAATCAATCCTAGATTTTAAGGTATCTTGTCTTGCCTTCAATATTAAGAAGTGTGCCGATAATGTTGTCACATATATTTTTCCCGATGTGCATCACATCAAGATTATGCCGCAGATCCAAATCTTTCCAATACTCCAAGTCCCACAAAGTGGACCTGCATGTAAACAATAATCTCTCTTCTACCCTGCCATGCTTCCTTTTCCTGCTACCATTACTAGGATGGTTTCCTGGTGTAATATGCCTGACCTTCTCTAATTCCACTTGCAACTCATCGGCGGTGAGCCTCTTTGGCGCATCACAGTTTTCATGCTTTGCATTGAACACATGTCATCGGTATTTTCTAGGATGCGGCTTGTCCTTGGCAAGGAAACGACGGTGTCCAATGTAACAGATCTTGCTAAGAATTGCGTATGACAGCGGATTCCTGTCACAGCGAACACATGCATTGTAACCATGTGTCGTTCCCCCTGACATAGTGCCCAAAGCCGGATAATCATGGATGCACCAAATTATAACAACATGTAGAAAGAAATCAACTGGTGGGCTGCTATATAGGTCTCAAGTGAGAACACCCCTCCATAGTTGTTGAAGTTCCTCCACAAGAGGCTCCATGAACAAATCAAAATCCTTTCCAAGACTTTTTGGACCTGGGATGAGCAAGGCCATCATGTAGTTTGATTCTTTGGTGCAAACATTTGGAGGCATGTTGTAAGGGATAACAAGCACTGGCCACATGCTATATGTGGCGCTCTGGTGGCCAAATGGGTTAAATCCATCTGAAGCTAAGCCAAGTCTAATGTTTCTCGGGTCAGCAGAAAACTTTTTGTGTTTATGATTGAAGCTTTTCCACTCACTACCATGAGATGGATGGCTCATTACATTATGATCTCTGTACTCCTGGTTCCTAGAATGCCACAGTACATCCTCTCTTGTTTCAGCATCATGAAACAACCTCTGCAATCTTGGTATAATTGGAAAATGTCTCAGAACATTATGAGGAATCCTCTTCACAGCATCCCATCTTTCCATCTTGATGATTTGCATTTCGGGCATTCACTTAAGTTGGCATAATCCTTCTGGAATAGAACACAATTATTCTTACAAACATGGATCATATCATATCCAATTCCAATTGCATGAAGGAAATTCTTCATTTTACTGTAGGTGTGTGGTAGCTCAGACGCATCTGGGAAAGATTTGCGGAAAGTAGCCAACATCGCATTGAATGATTTGTTGGTCATCCGCTCAGATGTCTTCACCTGAAGAAAGGTGACCATAGCTGAGAATACTGAAAGCTTATTTCCTAGGGTGACAGCCACGTTGCATTGTTCCAACATGCGGGCCCACCCTCTTTCTTCTGCAGGTGAAAGTTCATGGAATGCACGAGCATTTCGTAGCATTGTTTCACTATTGACGTTTGAACAACTGCTACATGGGCAGAGCATTTGTAGCATTTGTTGGTCAAACTCACTGGCTCCGCCACCACCACCTCCTTCTCCTCTTCCACCTGAGCATCAGGCAGATCAAGATGGTGATCTGCTGCTTCCACGTAGTCAATAACATTGACGTTCATAGCTTCATCATGATGAACCCACCTAGTATATCTGACCAACATCCCATACAGGTGTAGATGATTTTGCACAGTTGACTGGGGTCTTGTAACTGAATTCATACAACTGCTACATGGGCAGAGCACATCTGATTTTGGACCACCGTACTCAGCTTTGATAAAGTTCATGAAGTTTTCAACCCCCTCGACATATGCAGCGGAGAATCTTCGAGCAGAAGTTATCCAAGTCATGTCCATCTGTTAGACATACAAATTAGTTCTTCTACTATATATTATAGGAAAAACATATATGCTTTTTTTATGAAGTCCAGAAAAAATACCTAGGTCGATGTCTAAAGCTATGGCAAGATATTTGGACGAGCGGATCTAAGTAACGAAATATATGTAAAGCTAATTTAGCAAATAGATTTGAGTGCTAAATTATGGCAGGCTATTTCAGCAGTCAATGAGGCCGAGCACAAAGCCATCGAACTATCGAAGGCCATCGCAGCAACAATGATCGAGCATAAAATGGTGTAGAGCTATTTCACCTAACAGATTGGCTACTAGACCATGGCAATCTACGTCACAATAAAGTTATGGCAGGATATTTTAGCAACTAATCGTCCTTGGCATGCCATCTCAGCTAAGCAGGTTGAGTGCAGAACAGGGCAAGGAAGCTTCTTAAGCAAAGCATATTGAATGTAAACTACTTCGGCAAACAATGAGATTAATAGCGTCTATCAGCTAACATTCAGCGCTACACCAACATGTACAGGGCCTCAGTCTAGAATGCGCATACCATGGGAGAAGCTGACCACCGTGCGCCTCCACAATAATGTCGTCAGCTGTGGCAGCGCGGCTAGAGGACGACAGTCTATGAGAGCATACTGTGGGAGCAAGAGGATCGTCGTGCGTCCCCTCGATGAACTACGACGCCGACGTATCATCGCGGCGGGGAGGGCGGCTTTGGCGGAGCGAATGGAGTGGAGGGGGACGGGGGGAGGGGGTTTGGGCAATATTATTGGCTAGTTGGCCGAAGGGTTGTTGAATCTAGG
>NC_041383.1:125566179-125584199 GCF_002162155.2 Triticum dicoccoides | reverse complement strand
CGGGGGGAGTTTGGAGCATGGTCGGTTTCGCCAAGTGTAGTCCCACATGTCAGTGAAGAAGCAAGCCGAAGCGCGTTCCGTTTGTGTGAGTCGTGTGCAGGACCAAACGTGTGTGGGGTGCAATGCGACCGTGACAGGGGTGCTGTGAGTGTACCACCTTTTTTCCTTTTAAACTAGGTGCTTCGCCCCCTCAAAAAAATTTGTTACTTCGCGCGATCCCTCGATACTGCTACTAGTAATCCGGTAATGCCGACTAAAACGGCGCGGCCGGGTCTTTGCCCACGCGATATGCTGGGAGGTTGGCTTTGTTGGGTTTTTTAGGACGAGTAATGCTACACCTACGTAATCCTAGTTACATAATTAACATAATGTGAAACGTGTGAGCTGTTGATTGTAGATTGGGGGAGCACTACAAGAAATATGTCAACTAGTGACCTTCTGTCAGTGACCTTGGAAGAATTGGTCATAGATCTATGACCATTTGAGACCAATTGGTCAAAAGCTGTTCGAGGGGCTCCAAACCCTAATCCATTGCGACCATTTTGGTCAGAAAGGTCGTAATTTCCTTACACGAAATGGTCATAAAGCAAACAGTGCTGGTCTGCTGCCTTATTTCTAGTTGTTAACGACCAATATAGATGGCCATAGCCTTGTAGATTGTGGTGGGTTGTGATGACTAGGCGCCATCTCATCAGTTTTGCCTATGTGTCATGTCCATGTGTCAATTTTTGCCCTAGGTTGTGAAGCAACCTATATTTTTGTTATTCCAAAAATTCCCAAAAAATTCTCATAAATTGTTTGGATCATATCTTGATCAAATATGTCAAAAACCTTCCTTGCCTAGTTCAAAAATAACTCAACAATATTCATTTTCCTATTCTGTTCAGAGCAGCACTTTGTGAAGGAAGTGTTATTTATATATTCTTGATTTCCCTAAAAATTTGTGAAGACATTCTTCTTAGTATATGATCATCCTCAGCCAAAACTCACGCCCATTATCCATGTGCATTTCCCGTACCGCTAATCAAACACTTGGCTGCTAATTCATGTTTGAGCATAGTTTGGTCTCCCCATGAGAATCTTATGTTATAAGATTCTTCCTAGCACCTACCTGGGGAGTTACCAACCCACTAGACATGCCTAGGCCGCCCAGAACACATGGAAATGCCACGGTCACGCGGCGACCATGCGGCGGGCATGCGAGCTTATGCGCTCTAGAGTTGGGGCCCTCGGCCACCGTCCAAACCTCGATGTATCTCCATCAAACCATGTATTTATGATAAATAGATACTTATTTACCTATAAATGGTTTTTTTTAAATAAAGAACAAACTATGAGGCACATGCAGTACAAATTTGACCCGCTTCCAGCTGAATCGACGGGAATTTGTCTTTTTCACCAGAGGTGGATCAAAACTTTTGACACCCAACCATTTTTTAAATTGTGCAATAAATATGGCCCAGTATTTTCTAAAATTTATTAGGTCCAATTTTGCAACAAATATATGGTAGGTCCTCCACAAAAGAAAACTCATTTCGGGCACTCAGAAAATGGAAAATGTATTTTTCGTGAAAAGAAAATGAAAACTCCCTTAGGCAACATTGTTTGGAATTCCAAGATGCACTCTTGTGCACAATATGAGATCATTTGAACAAACTAGGCCATGAATGTGGCCATAAGATTGATAATCTGGCTTGAAAGCAATGAATCTTCACACATGATAGCTCATTTCTGAGAACACTTTTTAAAATAATTACCGTATTACAATTTTATTATTTTTCCTGGAAACTTGGTCACATATAATGACACAATGCGATGGTTTTCCAATTTTTTGATTTTGTTTGAATTTTTTATGCCCGTTAAAAAATGCGGTCAAAACGGCGGGCTTGACCGTTCCTAGCTAGTGGTTGAATCTTGGAATTTTTTTGGTGTTTCTCTGATTAAATAGATACTTATGTACATAGAAATGATTTTTGGAAAAAATAAAGAGCAAACTACGAGGTAGCTACAGTTCAAATTTGACCCGCTTCCAACTAAATTGGTGGAAATTAGTCTTTTTCACGAGAGGTGGATCAAAACTTTTTACACCCAACCATTTGGTCAATTGTGCATTAAATATGTCCTAGTATTTTAGAAAATTGATTTGGTACAATTTTGCAACAAATATATGGTAGGTCCTTCACAAAATAACTCATTTTGGGCACTCAAAAAAATGGAAAATGAATTTTTCATCCAGAGAAAATGAAAACTTCCTTAGGCAACATTGTTTGCCATTCCAATATGCACCCTTGTGCACAATATGAGATCATTTTAACAAACTATGTCATGAATGTGGCCATAAGATTGATCATTTGGTATGAAAGCCATGAATCTTCACACTTGATAGCTCGTTTCCGAGAAAACTTTTTTAAAATAATTGCCGTATTACAAGTGTATAATTTTTCCTGGTAACTTGGTCACATATAATGACACAATGCGAAGGTTTTCCATTTTTTTGTTTTTTTGAATTTTTTATGCCCGTTTCAAAATGCGGTCAAAACGGCGGGAATGACCGTTCCTAGCTAGTGGTTGAATCTTGTAATTTTTTTGGTGTTTCTCTGATTAGATAGGTACTTATGTACCTAGAAATGATTTTTGGGAAAAAATAAAGAGCAAACTACGAGGTAGCTATAGTTCAAATTTGACCCTCTTCCTACTCAATCGGCGGAAATTTGTCTTTTTCACGAGAGGTGGATGAAAACTTTTGACACCCAACAATTTGATAAATTGTGCATTATATATGGCCTAGTATTTTAGAAAATTTATTTGGTATAATTTTGGAACAAATATATGGTAGGTCATTCACAAAAAAAACTCATTTTGGGCACTCGAAAAATGGAAAATGAATTTTCCATGCAAAGAAAATGAAAACTCCCTTAGGCAACATTGTTTGTCATTCCAATATGTACCCTTGTGTACAATATGAGATCATTTGAACAAAATATGCCATGAATGTGGCCATAAGATTGATCATTTGGCTTGAAAGCCATGAATCTTCACGCATGATAGCTCATTTCTGAGAACACTTTTTTAAAATAATTGCCATATTACAAGTTTATTATTTTTTCTAGAAACTTGGTCACATATAATGACACAATGCAAAGGTTTCCAATTTTTTGATTTTGTTTGAATTTTTTATGCCTACTACAAAATGCGGTCAAAACCGCGGGCTTGCCCGTTCCTAGCTAGTGGTTGAATGTTGGAAAACTTTTGATGTTTCTGTGATAAAATAGATACTTATGTACCTAGAAATGATTTTTGGAAAAAATAAAGAGGAAACTATGAGGAAGCTGCAGTTCAAATTTGACCGGCTTCCTACTAAATCGGCGGGAATTTGTCTTTTTCACCAGAGGTGGATCAAAACTTTTGACACCCAATCATTTTTTCAATTGTGCATTAAATATGCCCTAGTATTTTACAAAATTGATTTGGTCCAATTTTGGAACAAATATATGGTAGGTCATTCACAAAAAAACTCATTTCGGGCACTTGAAAAATTGAAAATGAATTTTCCGTGCAAAGAAACTGCAAACTCCCTTAGGCAACATTGTTTGGAATTCCAAGATGCACCCTTGTGCATAGTATGAGATCATTTGAACAAACTATGCCATAAATGTGGCCATCAGATTGATCATTTGGCTTGAAAGCCATGAATCTTCATGCATGATAGCTCATTTTTGAGAACACTTTTTGAAATAATTATCGTATTAAAAGTTTATTTTTTTCTGGAAACTTGGTCACATATAATGACACAATGTGAATGTTTTCCAATTTTTTGATTTTTTTTGAATTTTTTATGCCCGTTTCAAAATGCGGTCAGAACGGCGGGCTTGCCCGTTCCTAGCTAGTGGTTGAATGTTGGAAAACTTTTGATGTTTCTCTGATTAAATTGATACTTATGTACCTATAAATGATTTTTGAAAAAAATAAAGAGCAAACTATGAGGTAGCTGGAGTTCAAATTTAACCCGCTTCCTACTGAATCAACGACAATTTGTCTTTTTCACCAGAGGTGGATTAAAACTTTTGACACCCAACCATTTTGTCAATTATGCATTAAATATGGCCTAATATTTTATAAAATTGATTTAGCCCAATTTTGTTACAAATATATGGTAGGTCATTCACAAAAAAACACATTTCGGGCACTCGAAAAATGAAAAATGTTTGTTTTGCAAAAAACTCATTTCCGACGACACCTTTTGAAAGATATTTATCTTATTCCATGTGATTATTTTTTCTGAAAACTTGCTGAGAAGGTTTTCCATTTTCTTTTAGAATTTCTCAGATCATAAAGTAGATTAAATGATTTTAACACATTATTTTAAGTCAACTATGACCAATTTAGATGGTCATAACATCGTACTACACTCTGATTGGTTCGGGCACATATCACGTGGATCATGCATCAAACACTGTTGGATGCTCGGGGATCCAATGGCAGTCCTCGACCCATCCACACTAACCCCGAAACCCTAGATATGTCCTCCGGGTCAATTTCCATCCACCCCCGCCTCCTTTCTTTCCCACAACCATCTCCTCACTGTCTCGCCCAATGGAGAGAGAGAGAGAGAGACCGAGAGCTCGCCTCCTTCCTTCCAGATCGCCGCCGCCACCTTCCTTTGGTGGATCTCGCCGCCGTCCTCTCGCCCCTCATGCCCTACTCCTCTCGCACCTCCCCTTCCCCCACCCAACCAAACCAACCAGCCCACCTGGCACCCTTCATCCTCCAAGACAGCAAAGTCGTGCCCTCTCCCCTCGGATCCATGGCGCTGTTTAGCGCCGGCGCAGCCGCGACGGTGTGGGTGTGGCTTGCCATGCCACTGCCCCTATAGTTGCCGCCCCCTCCGCCCCAGCCTCACCAGCGACCTCCCTCCCTTCCTTCCTCGAGGACGCCCGAAACCTTAGCCCCTCATGGATGGGGCGACAGAGATGGCCAAGGATTCCTCCTCCGCACTTGTTTTGGCAAAGACGGCGCCAGATCCGCAACCAACTGTGAGGCTGCTGCACTAGCAATAGGAGACGGCTCATGGAGGGTCCTAGCCGGCCGCATTCTCCACCCCTTCTCTTGTACGTGGGGGATCTCGCTGCTGCTGCTGCCGCCGTCGCGGTGGCCCTTGAGGACGGCGAGGTAGGAGGCATGCTGGATGCCCAGGTAAGCCCTCCTAATTTACCCGTTCTTACTCTCCTCCATAGCCTGCTGCATCTCCTTCATATCATGTGCCACTGCTTACTTTGCTTTGCTTTCTTCCTAGGACAGATGCAGATCCCATCTCTTCTTGTTCTGTGCCGGGTAGACCACGACCACGACAAGGGGAAGGAGGCACAATGGGCTGGACGACTAGGTGGAGAACCCGGACACGGTGGGGCGCCAGATCTTGCCTTGGGGTCGCCTGATCTAGCCATACTGTCGCCGGATCTCCCCCCTCTCCCTCTCTCTGTGTTTTTCTGTCAGTAGCTTGTAGCATAAGTTGGAGCTGACTGAACCAGGAACTATATGCATTTATTCAACTAGATCAAGTACAAGTACATTAGTTCGTAATCTTCTATTAATACAATGTCCAAGTCATAAATTTCCTGAAGTAGTGCATGTATATATTTAGATGCTAGTTAATTACAAAATGGATGTGATTAGAAAATGTGTTCATCAGGTCTTGTGTAATCATAAAATTTGTGATTCATATTCTCCAGCTAAATGCCTTGCCTGTGTATTATATACTTTATTCTTCTTTCCGGAGTACTAGAAGAGTAGTGCTATCTTGTTGCTGGTGACACTCCATCGACTACTCACTGTTAATTTATTCTGAGTGGCCATAATTCCCTTCCTAGCAGCACCACAGAGTACCACCTGCTCTCTTGTCTCACCCATAACAACAATTTACTAGCAGTATGTGTCTTGGGTACTATCTAGGTCCCTTCTACTACTACACCTAGTTACTTGTGTGTATCCTATTACTTACTAGTTAGTACACATGTGTAGTAGTACTGTACTATAATCTTCTTCCTCAACTACTACAATATTACTTGTAGTTGTGGTGTCTTACTGCCAGTGACAGTTTATCGAGTTTATTAACTCCAAATGAAGTGAACTGGGCATAATTCTCTAGATGCGGTACATAGTGCTATATGTTTCCTTGCCCCACCAACAAAATGTACTAATATGTCTCTTGTGACACGCTAGGTTGATTCTACGCCTTTGAGAAACCTATAGTACTTGTATCTCTGCATGTATGAGCACTCGAGAAGTACTTTAAAATGGAGTAGCTTAATTCACTAAATTTCATTGTAGTACTAGTTGATTCACTGAGAAGATTCAGTAATGAGTTGAAAATGTGATGATTTAGCTCACTTTCTTAATGTGATGTTGCTGCTATACTCCATAAATTATTGCACATTTGTTAAAACTCCAAAAATACGCTGCTGGAGTATTTAGATATTTAGTTTCCTACTCCAAAATTTTTATGTTTTTGATGTGAAACGCTTATGCATGACTAAGTGTTAAGTTGATACAATTTCGAGTCTGCACTTCTTTATGTTTTTGATGTGAAACATTTATGCATGACTAAGTGTTAAGTTGATACAATTTCTTTTGTAGACAAGCATGTAAATATGTATTAACTTTCTTGAAAGTAGACAAGCATGAAAATTCTGTTCAATTCTGATTTCTTCTGTAGTCAATTTTGTTCAACTCATTTCTGAATATTTCTGATGTGAAACCATATCTAGATCAGCAACACTTTGCATGACTAAATGCTGGTCAGTGATGATATCTACATTCTTACTGTTTGGTACTGTTTTATGTAGTTATCTAAATTGCATGTTTATTTGGATCCATTCGATCTTTTCACAATGACTAGTAGACCGATGGTGATATCTGCATGCATATTGACTTTACTATTGCTCTTCGGCGGAAATTTCCCCCTTATGTAATGAGTTCATCTTGCATTGCATCTACCCATGAATAAGAATTGTACATACTGTAATTTTCAGTTTTAACTAGGCTGAAATGTGCATGTTTTATCTTCTCAGCATTGTTGTTCTTATTTACTTGCAAGTTTTTACTATGCAAGGTTCAATCATGCCATCTTTGCTTGTACTGCATGTTAATGTCATCAAAATGCTCACACAAGTTTGTGAACTATGGCCAGGTACCAGAGGCTGACCAGGTACTCCATTGACCAGGTACTACAAGGGTCAACATTTCTTTAGAGTTTTACTATCGATGATCAATTGGTTTGCTTTAGTTGTTGCTCGATTTAGAGTTCCAATCCCATGCTGTGCTTGCAGGCTGACACTGACGATGGTGCCAAGCAAGCCTAACTGTATGTGAGATGTTAGTGAGATGGATGCATTTTTCCTGTAATTTGGTTGTGACAGGCAAGACTTACTGTATGTGAGGCTTGTGAGCTCGCTTTAGTGTTCTTTCCTGTAACACTTTAAGTGAGATGGATGCATTTTTTGTGCCTCTAGTGTTCTTTCCTGTACTCATGTAGTACCTGGAGTAGTTATGTTCTTTCCAGCATGATCAACATCTTATTCCTGTAGTTTTCCTGCCCATAGTACTCCTGTAAGAGTAGCTGTATACTCCTGTAGTTTTTCATGCCTCTAGTGCAGAGATGGAGTAGTTTGTCCTGCCTGTGTGATCTTCTTTCCAGCACCTTAGTTGTGTACTCTAATTACTGGAGTATTCTGTAGATATTTTCAATTAAAACTACTCCACAGATGTTCTTTCCAGCATTCACATAATTCACTTACTTTTGTTAATGGTTAGTGTTGATGGTGCTAACTTTTCATGTATGCTCTCACAATCTAAACTAATTTATAGTTTTAATAAAACTGTAGTTTTTGTAGTTTTACTTTGTGTTCTTATAGTTTTACTGAAATAGTAGTTCGGTCCATCTGTAAACCATCTTTGGGGTCCAGGCGTACACCTCCATGCTAGCTGACGACGCCCTTTCCTTCAACCTCATCTTCCCCTCCAGCGAGCCGGACATTTGGAGGCTCATGGGGATGTGGTGCATCTGGATGTTCAGTAAGTAAGGCATGTGTTTTCCAGTAAATTAGTTCTTTGTTGAGGATTTTTTTGGTTTTTATCTCTTGATGAAGTGAATATGTGGTGCTTACTATCGTTCAATTGCTAAGAATTTTGTTGCTACTGTTACGAGCAAAGTCCTGTAAGAACTAGTATGTCTTAGGCCTAGGATCTGTTCTTGATAGGCTTTGCAAATAGGAACATGTTGTATCTCTTATATCTTTTTTGTGTGTGAAGGATGTATCTTGTATGTCTTAGGCCTAGGATCTGTTCACTACAAATTTGTAAATGATCATCAACCAGCAGAATCAGGATAGACAAGCAGCCTCAAGCTAATGTTGCAGCAACTTGAAACGACATGTCTAAATTATTGAGAATATGTTCTTTGATTCAGTGATGATGCAAAAAAACCTTCTCTTCAATATATTAACTGGTCATATTCTACTCTGTAGCTATACCTTCTCTGCCCGTGACTGCTCAAATAGTATATTTGGCAATTCAAATTCACATTGCATGTGGATCATAAACTTATACAGTATAAGCTTAGTTATTTGCATATGTAAAATATGTTGACGAAGTGTTAAGTTGGATTATCGCCTCATGTTGCTGGCCTTGTTTCTAAACATTTAATAATGTTTCTTTTTGGTGATCTAATGTCATTCAAGTTGCTGCTGCTGTGATGGAAGATCAGAACATGCAGGGAGATGTGCACCACAACTTTAGTTGATGTTGCACCATGTTTTGGTGCTTGTGGTTTCTGTTTTTGCTTGTAAGCACACTTGTATGTGCTTGTTTTAGCTGATGTTGCACCATGTTTTGGTGCTTGTGTATCTGTTTTTGGACGTGCAGACTTGTATGTGCTGTTGTGTGTATTTGGATGAATGAATTTTGAATTTAATCATTTAATTGAGATAATTATTGAGTGTTTGCTGTTCAAATGTGTAAACTAGAAATCAGTGAATAAAAGACCAAATATTCTATTGGACTAAATAATATATGGGCTCTAAAAAGGCTACATCCCAAATAATAGTGGACTGGAATATTGTGCATTTTTGGAAAACCTGAACAAAAAGGCCTAATGAAATGGTTTGCAAAAGGGCCATGGCCCAGAAAATTAAAAGTCTGAATTGTAGGGCATGGCCCATGAAGCCGACCAGAATTAACAAGGAAAAATATATACTAAATGGGCTGAATTGTTGGGCTCGGCCCATATAGACACCTAATCGGACCAGGCTGAATCTTATCAATGACCTTTTCAATTGGTCATAATTTTGCCACATCAGATTGCCACACCGGATCCGACGTGGCCTGGGCAGACAGCCAATGACCAAAACAAAATGTTATGGGTTCAATGATCTTCTATTTTGGTCGTAAGCGTCTACGACCTTCTCACAGAGAAGGTCGTTAATGTCAGTTTACAACGGTCAGCTTTTGACTTTCTGTTTTTGGTCACAAAAAGGTCACAAATGGAAAACAATGACCATTCAGTGACCAATAGTGGTGGTCACAACTTGACATATTTCTTGTAGTGGAGGGAGGGGCCCACCACCATGAAAATCAGGGGAGGAGAGAGAGTGTCAATTTACGTTAACCCTTTCGTAGGTTCCCGTAGATGTAGAAAGATGTGAAATGCGTGAATGTGTAGTGGACGTACTATTGGAGTGCCTAAGATAAATTGTGTAAGTATAGAACCTATGTGTTTATTTTACTTCACATGTTAGCTTTGTCTCAGTTCAATAAAAAGCAGAGTTGGTGATGATGGTGTGCGTGTCATCCTGCAATATAGGCCATCTGATCTATATCTAACGGATATGAAGGAAACTATGACAATTTCTCCGCACTCCTCTCCACATTTGGAGATAAGGCCTTCCCTCATTCATCCTTTTCTCCCACAAGATCTTGATATTTCGTGTAACGAACGGGCATCTTGCTAGTACTCCTACAATATACTATATTATTTTGAAAGTTCATATACACCGGCCAAGATTAATGCAAACACGACATATTTTCATTAAATTTTGAAATTTTGTAGGACAGAAAAATAAAAGAAACCCGACAATAAACCTATTCTACGATGGTGACCGACGTCCTCCATCTGTGATCTCTATGTATGGGGGCAGGGTTCAAGACCCGTGAATTGAAGGTGCGGTCTCCGGCGAGGAAGAGTAGAACATGGGATATGGACCGGCCAGTTGGCACACCATGCCCTGCTGCCTCCCATGCCCTACTCATCCTCGAATGAGTCCCCAACCTCGGCGGTGCCGGACGTGGCGGATGTGGTGCCAGGTAGGAGGATGATGCGCTATGGTGTGGAGGTTAGCTGGGTGTTGCCGCTTTAAGTAGCGCATTCTGGTGAGGCCAAGCATCCGGGTGCATCATTAAGTCACCGGAGTTGGTTCCTCGGGCACTGAGCCTCTTAACGAAGGCATACGAACGGACGACATGAATGCGGGCAGTTGGCGCCGACTGGGAACGCACCGCGCGACGGTGCAGGGATGAGGGTTTTTGGTGTGCCAGGGTAGTCAGCTGCGGTCATGGTAACGTTGGAGATGCCCTTTGCTCACATGCGATCCCTGCATGTCATGAAAAAGCAAGACAACCCGGCATGGTCTCAGGTCCTGAGGATGCAGTTGGACGCGCTACACCACTCCACGGACGTGTCACGACGCCCCGTGAATCCTCGACGAGCCGGGTGTTGGGGTGTGTTTGGATTGTGGCCATAGTACACCTTACCAAAATTTTGGTCATGACCCAAAGATTGGTCTTTGTTTGGATGGTTGCCATTTTTTGGCATGCCAATGAACTCTAGCCAACTCTAGTTCATTTTTCTTGCCAATGCCGGCCAAATCATGGGCAACCAAAACCTCAACCAAAACTTTGGCTACCCAATGCTTTGATGGGGCAACCTTGGGCACAAACCAAACATACTGTTGGTTGTGCCACATCACTAACGCCACCCTCGACACACTGAAAACGACCGTGTCTAGCGACGATGAGTGTGTCGCTCATCGCGGTCGCCGTGTCCAAAGGAAGTGCTGGAGCTGCGCCACGTTGTTGGCCCCCACAACCCACATGAACGGTTGCCTGTGGCGAGGAGGTCGTGAGCCACCTCCTCCATTGGACTAGTCTGTGCTACATCGTCCCGACAGGTGTGCCCCACATGTCGGTTTCCCTGTTTTTCCGGCCATATTTGAGCGTCAGTGCTCCATGTTGCGCATTAGGCCTTTCACTATGTAGGCCAAGCGAGACAACTTATTGTTTATTTGAGCTGTTCAAGTATAATCATGTGGCGTTTGCTTATTTCTCATTCCTCTCCAACCCTCTTCTCCATCGATCATGTCGCCCTCAGGTCGAGTCCATCCTCCCGCATGCCTCATTTGAACATTCGGCCGAGTATCATTCGCATGTGGGCCTAGACCGTGCTTGTATTTCCAATGTTGTAATTTGTCTGACATGCATACAAATAAAATGGTTCGTTTAAAGTTTCACTTTGCCTCCACTACGTGTCGCTTCGCGTCTTAGTTTTTAAATCCAATTTGGTTCATGCCCTGACACATGTTGACGAGATCGATTGATGTTCAAAGATCAATTGCGTGTCGTGCAAGGAGATAAAGGTTTTGTCTGTTTCTATGGTAGAAATGACCCGCGGGTGGGGGGGTGGTCTGTGGGGATCAGAGGGAGTATATACGTTCATAGGCAAAACGAACGTATTGTACCCACCCTAGTCCTCTTTCAATCGATCTCCGGACCCCGAGATGAAATTGAGAGAGAACGAGTGGGGGCATGTGTGATACCTAAGGCGGATTCAAAATTTTGAACCGGTGATCATAGTATCCGCAAATCATATATAAAGGGTATTCAATGTTCGTTTCGTTCTTGAACGTACAATATACTCCCTCCTATCCTTTCTAGTTTACATATAAGTTCTATGTGTAGTTAAAGTATCTCTACTTTGATAAAAAAAGTATCAACATTCAACAACACCCAATCAATATTGTTAGATTCGTACGTACTCCTAGATTTGTACTCGAGATGGTTTCCAATTTGTTTTCAACCACGTGAATGTGCTTGTTCTCGCACATGCTCTTCCTACTAGGATTTTGCCACATATAGCCAGTCCAATAGTAACTTTTTTAAGCTCCCTGTCCAATAGTACTAGTGGAGTACTGACAACATCTGTACTAGAGTATGAGTGCTCATAGTAGTACTCCCTCCTTCCATTTATATATGGCCTATGTGGAGGAGAGAGATGTGAAAAAGTAAGGGGAGTGAGCTCTTATGCAAGATCCTAGCTATATATGCATTCCTAGTTAAATACAATAAATATGAAGAAAGAGATAGAGAGGAGATGGAAAAAGTATTAATACAGTAGCGGGAAATAGCCAACCTTATAGCCCACACTACTGTATGAGTGCATATAATAGATGATGGCTATAGATGACATGGAAGTTCCTTATAGCCATCGACTGGCTATATTATTAACCATGCTCTAATGCATTTTTCAAAACCGCATTTGACTATTGACAAGATTAATAGTACTACATGATATGTATAATGTGAAAATTATATCATTGGAAGCTCCTTTCACATACGAATTTGACCATATGCTTTGTGTAAGTTGCATGTCATATATTATTACTCTAACATTTGGTAAAAGTTAGCCTCAAAAAACACATTAGGCCCTGTATAGTAAATGGAAGGAGGGAGTAGTAGTGGAAGTGGATCCTCTGACGTAGGTATCCCTGCCTTATCCTCCCTTTCGGTTACTCACTGGCAGACCCCATGATCGCTAGGCCCCGCATGTCAGTTACTCAATGGGTTCGGCCATGTTAGGGGATCCTCATCCGTAGTATACTCCCTCTGTTTTTATTTACTCCGCATAAAATGGAGGGAGTGGTAGTATAAAATGACGCGTGCGGGGGAGGTGGAGGGACGTCGATTTGCTCTCAACTGCGGTCCCACAAGCGAGCAAAAATGCAGACGAAGCGCGTTCCATTTGGTGAGCGACGTGGAGGGTCCAGGGTGTCGGGCTGCAACACAAATGCAACAAGAGCAATGTACAATAAAAATGATTGACTAGTCATCACCAGAACCACTATTCACACTAGAACCTTCGCTGCTCGGCCTACGCCAGCCACTGCCCTAAAACCACACCTAATCTCCAGCCCATTCCCCCACCTTTCGATCCCCTATCCCGCATCAAGCGTCCCCTAGTTTGCCGGAAAGCCATGGTGCACCGCAAGATCATGTACTACAAGATGCTGACGTCGGAGCGCTGCACAGAAATCACGGTGGCGGTCGGCGCCACAGACCTTCGTTCCCAAGCTCGCTTTGCGGCGGGCCAATCCCCGAGTTCTCTGGAGCCAAGCTATGAGGAGGAGGAAGCCGATCCAATGTTCATGGTGGAGGTCGTGGCGTAGAAGGCCCCCGATGGGTATGAGACAATGGACGTCGACTTTGTGCCGGCGTCCTAGTCCCCCATGGTGCAGGCGGACCAGTGGTTCAACCTGCCGATACTAAAGGAGAACCGGGAGGCAGAGGCTCAACTCGACACGGAGCGCGCGCATGCCGCTGCCATCCAGGCTCTCCTGCAGGCGGAACCGGATGTCATGGATGTGAACCGGGTGTTGGAAGCTCAATTTGAGGCGGAGCGCGTGGATGCCGCTGCCATCGAGGCCCTCCTGCAGGTGGAACCGGACGTCCTGGACTTGAACCGGGCGGCAGAGGCTCAACTCGACGCGGAGCGCGCGGATGCCGCTCTCATTGAGGCCCTCCTGCAGGTGGAACCAGATGTCCTGGACTTGAACTGGGCGGCGGAGGCTCGACTCGACGCGGAGCGCATGGATGCCACTGCCATCGAGGCCCTCCTGCAGGCGGAACCGAACGTCCTCGACTTGAACCGGGCGGTGCTCTCATCCGAGCAGAGCGCCCGCACGCTCCCACATGAACGAGTAGCTGGAGGCCGAGGACAACCACGGTGCGGAGACACACGTCGGCAGCTAGGGCTGGTTCGCGCTGGCAGCCAAAGACGACGAGGCCGTCTCGTTCCGCGAGCAGTGATAGTTTTTCTTTATGTTGTTGTTTTTATGGATCTTTTGCTGTGTAAAAACATATATTGTTATGCAAGTCGCCCGACTTGGGTCAGTCTACCATTTCAGGCAGTTGGATGAATATCCTACGTTTCCTAACCCTTCTTCCTCACCTCTTCTCCTGCCACAACAGACCATCGCACGGGCCATACAGATACTCCCCAACATGCGGTTGGATAAACATACTCTATGAACGAAAATTATGTGTCAACTGTAGGATGGCTGAGTTTGGTTTGTTCACATGTGACATCACCTGTCAGTTAGGGTGCGTTCCCTTGGTTGGATTTGCAGCGTGCAGGAGTGACTGTGTGAGGGTGTGGTGCGACCGCGGCGTGCAAGAGCGACCATGTGAGGGTGTGGTGCGACCGCGACAGCAGTGCGCAAGTGTACCTCCTTTTCATTTGGAAAACTTTAGGCAAGCTTGGAAAAAATGGGTGGCGAAGTATGGCAATGCAAGGCCTAGACCCAAACAGGATAAGTACGTACGTACTAGGAATACTAGTGTTAAAAAAGAAAGGCGAGGTTTTCCTTCGCAGGATTAATAGATACGAATCCTTGTTTCATGTGTCAATTATTGTGTATTTTTTTCTCCAACGCCCAAAGAGCTAACCATCTCACTCCTCATCGCTTGATCAATGCAGCGCCATGCAAACCAACCTTCTCAGTTCCGCATGCATGCAGGGGATATTAATGTCATTGGTTGCTAGTAGGAGGCAAATCCCATCAATTTTTCCTCGATTAGTGTTAGTGGCCTTTTGCAAATTGTAATTTTGACATACTGGCCTTGTGCACAAAAAAATGGAGGTAGTAACTATAATTGACTTCCTTCCCCATTGCGGTGGTGTCGATGATATCTTGAATGTTGTGGTTTGGCGAAGTGCGTTCGACGAAGAAAACCATTGAGGGAGACCATGGTAAGTCATTCGCAAGTGCCACCTGCAAGCCGAGACAACCGCCTTATTTGCATCTAGGAAGTCCGTTGAACCAAAGGACGCGTAAATGTACTAGTACTACTAGTACACAATAGCGTCGTCCGTCCAGCTTAGTGTGGTGAGATGGTTTTTCGAAGAAGACGATGGAGAAGTGGAGTCAGCGATGAGTGAAATGTTGGTTGCTTCGTCCGTGCTTTGTGATTTGACGCCTCACTGCTTTGTGATTTGTGATAGAAGGGACAGGGGAGTCGACCTGTGCTCTATACTGTACGTGCGTCCAAGCACGGGAGAAAGAGGAGAGACGTTGCATTTTTCTATTCCTTCATTCAGTAAATCAGGGAGCTTTGGTTCCATCTTTTTCGCTTTCGCAACACCATCCACAATGGTTCCCAAGATGCCAAAATCTATTTTCACATTTGGCTACACATTGTGGATGCCCTTAACCATACCACTTGGTTTTGCTCCTGTGTGCTATCTATACAAATCTCAATTATATTGATCTAAAAAATTATAGAATCAAGATTAGTAAAAAGGAGGTGATTTTGCCGCACGGATGGCGGGGGGGGGGGGGTTCTTATTTTTAGAGGATGTTGTCCTGGAGGTTTGCTTACATGCGTTCCCACGTGTTAGCGCTTTACCAAGCCGATCCACTTCCCACATGAGGCAGATCAACGGCAGAAGCAACACGTGGTTAACTTGAAGAAGATGAGGGAGAAGCGGATTCAGCAACGAGTGAAATGATGGTTTCTTCGTCCCTCCAACTTATTTCTTTAGCATTATTATTTCGTACCTCCAACTTAACTACGGGAAAGGTGCAACTTTGTGATTTGATGCCTCATTGCTCATTACTATGCCGGCGCCATAACTGGGGTGCTTCACCCTGGCTGCTCTGCACTGTATTCCGGTATGGCACATGGACTCGGTAGCTTGATGTCCCACATGTTGGCGAAAGGTACTAGAAGATTTATGATATCGAGCGCTCCACTCTTACGACAGAGGAGTACACGACATGACGGCCCAGTGAACTGTCACTTGTAATACTATAGTTTTGCTGTTTCGCACGATCCACCGATACAAACTTGATTAAACAGGAAAGGGCGGGATTTTCCCCGCGTGGTAGATGATACTGGCCATACATTTCAAAGGCAATTTTAATGTATGCAAACTGAATAATTAAGTAACAATATGATATCTAGTAAAACTTAAAACACATATGATTTATTATGTTAGAGTGTAGTAGTAGTGCTGTATTGCATAGTTGTTAGATGTAACATGCGAGAGTGTGTAGAGATATAGTTTTGGAGGGCCTACAAAGAGAAAAACAAAATACAGTCACCGAACTTCAGAATAAGCTGATTACGGTCACTATATACGTTTTGCGGTGATTATACGGTCACTTGCTCACGGTTCAGCATCGGATTGCACTCTGTTGACCGACCAAATAGTCTGCATGGCACCATGTTGACTAGTTAAATTGACCACGTTCCTTGTGTGTCCCACCTGTCCGTTCGCATAGGGAAAAGGTCAGATAAACACAAATTTATGCAAGCGCGACAAGACTCCAACCCGTGCACATGAATCACCTAGTTGTGTATGTGTCTATCAGGGCCTGATGTGTGCGCATGCATGTGTAGGTTGAGCACTTGAGCGTGAGAGTGTGTGTTGGCCGTGTGGTGTACTGGTGTGTGCATGCATGCGTGCGTGTGTGCGTGTGAGTGTTGCGTGCGTGTGTGTCTGCATGTGTACGTGTGAGTGTTGCGTGCGTGCGTAGTTGCATGTGTTCGTGTGAGTGTTGCGTGCATGCAGTTCGTGTGCATGCGTGCGTGTGTGTATAATCACCACACCAGCTCCTGTGTGTTAAAACAGACGGCTTAGCATACCAATACAAGGCCACCTTGTCCGCTGTGCCCGCGGTCATGACTTTGAACCACCTCCAATATTTTTTGTCGTTTGTTTTCATTCTTACTAGCAAGATGCCGTGCGTTGCACGTAACACCAAGATGCATTTGTATGAGTAGTTTATCTTGTAAGAGAAAATGATGAACGAGGGAAGGCCTTATTTGCAAATGTGGAGAGGTGTGTGGGTACCTTTTTGCAAAATTGCCATAGTTTCTTTCCCATCCATCAGATATAAATCGGACGACCTATATTGTGGGATGGCAGGCACACATCATCACCAACTCTATTTTTTATAAGAGTGTATTTTATAAGAGTGTAGATGTAGAGTATATACAAGCCGACAGGTGGGCCCGATAGTAGTGAGATAATGTGATGGAACATTAGAGGTGCCACGTGGAGCGTTTAACTGGTGAACTAGTCGTGTCTTGAGCAAATACAGAGTTGTACGGTGAGCCTGTGACTGTATAATAACCACAAAGCATAAATGGTGACCATAATGAGTGGATTCTAAGGTCCAATGTACGTATCGTGCTTTCGCTTCATATACAATGATCGTCACTGTATATATCACGAGAGAAAGATGAAACATGCGTGAATGTCTGGGGGCTTACTTTTAGAGGACCTGGAGATAGTTTGTGTGCGTATGTGAAAGGGGCGTAGAGGGGGGGGTATGCGATGGAGAGAGAGATGCTCTTAGTTTCTCTTTATTATGACTAACTTTATATACAGTATAAACATATACAAATTCACAGTGCAAAATAAATATCATTGTGGGCACCATGCAATGCAAATTAGCATTCATACTCCTCCATATAACTTTGTAATGTTGTATATATGTAGGAATTCTAAAATAATTTTTTGGCCACACTTTATTCAAAAGGAATGTTGTATGTGAAATAAACGTGAAGAGAGGGCTTTTTAGATCAATGGTGTATGTGATGTAACATGTGTGAATGTGTAGTTGATGCATTTGGCAGGGCCTAGAGAGGTATGTGTGTGTATTACGTATTCAAGAGAGGCGTGGATAGAG
>NC_041383.1:125535687-125566002 GCF_002162155.2 Triticum dicoccoides | reverse complement strand
GGGGGCGTGGGAGAGATAGCACGAGAAATGAGAGTGTTATAGAGAGAGAGATGAATATTACATCACGGCGAGAGATTCCCTTGAGTGTTTATATGCAAGCGGGGAGGGGATAGAGGCACCAGGAGAATATTTTTGTGTGTGTGTGGTGTTTGTGTTGGTATGTGTGGGTGTGAGAAGATAACAAGACATGGGGGCAGAGGGTGTGTCACCGCGTGAGGTCCAGTGGGTCGAGGTGAGGCCCTTCGTTTGGTTCCGTCCTGCGCCACATTTGGTCGGCCCGTGTCACGACCGGTTTTTCAATAAAAATATTTATTGAGAAAACCAATCTTTAAATCCCAGTATAGGAAAATTCATCCTTCCTGGTAGATAAAGCTTGATAAACAGAGAACCAGTAGCATCAAATATATTACAGGGTTGAGCTGAGGTTGCTCAACAATTTATTACAGACTCGCCAATATATTACATATGGGCGGTTATGTCACAGGGATGGGGTGGCATGCTACTAGCTCGAGGGAAAAGTTGTGGTGGATAACTTGACTTCTACTGGCGGTACATCGAGCGTCGAGATGAGGCTCGATGAATTTATTCGGGGTTGCGGAAGCGGATAATACAATGACCAAGACAGGATCGCACGGGACTGACTGGGACTCCTCTAGGCGTCGGACTCGCTATCAAACTCTTCATCCAAGAGATCGCCTTCATCAGCATCTGGCCAAATCAACAAGCCAGGTGAGTACTTGAAAGTACTCGCAAGACAGTTCGGACAAAAGATATAATCAATGAATGCAGGAATGTGTCATGAATAAAGGATGATGCTCATATAACAATGGTAAGATTTGCAGGACTTGATAAATAAAATAAATAGCTGAAAAAAACCGATCGGGTGTCTGGAGCGATGCCTCGAAAGGTAAATAAATAAAATGCATGCCGCAGTCGGGCGTCTAAGCGACACCACATAAAGGGCTTAAAAGAAATGCCACAGTCGGACGTCTGGGCGACATCACATAAAGGGCTTTAAAAGAATTGCCACAGACGGACGTCTGGGCAACATCACAGACAGGGCTTTTTAAAAGAAATACCACAGTCGGACGTCTGGGCGACATCACAGACATGGCTTTAAAAGAAATACCACAGTCGGACGTCTGGGCGACATCACAGACAGGGCTTTAAAAGAAATACCGCAGTCGGACATCTGAGTGACATCATAGACAGGGTCTATTACAAAAGTAAATAACAGGTATGCCACCATCGGACGTCTGAGCGACATCACAGACAGGGCTTATAACAAAAGTAAACAACATGTATGCCACCGTCGGACGTCTGAGCGACATCACAGATAGGGCTTATAACAAAAGTAAATAACAGGTATGCCACCGTCGGACGTCTAAGTGACATCACAGACAGGGCTTTGTAATAAATGTAAATAACGAGATTAGTCCATCCACAAGAATAATCTTTTAACCAGAGTTATTCCACATAAATCCCACCAGAGTTTTTGTCACTGAGGCTGAATACCTGACAAGACAAGATAATTATAGTACTTGAACAAAGTACAAGATAATTGAAAGATTGAGACTCTGTAGAGTTTGGAAGAACTGAACACAGCCAACGAGTTTCCGTAGTCACGAAGGACTAGTTCCGTTTATGGTATTTCAGAAGAAACACATTTAACTAGTACACACCCATTTCACCTCACGTTGCGAGGAATCACCATGGCCAACGTCCAAGAAAAACTTTGGGACGGGGAGGCCACAACCTCGAATAGCATGGGATCAAATTTCTATACGCGCACTCTAAGGGGTGCCCCCCTCTCGGTCCCAACCGGAAACACCCATGCCCCCTGACCGGATGACGGGCTTTAATCCAGGGCCATGGAACCCTCATCCCGGCCTCTCCACTTGGTGTGTACCAGGAAAATGATTTGCAACTTACTATGCCATATTCCTTTCGGAAAACCTGTGACAGTATAGGATGGAATGAATGGGGATGTGAAATGTGTCATGACGACACGGAAGTCAAATAATCTGGCATAAGACTGGCATGTCACAACACTGCCATCTTACCCATCCTCATACCAACACATGGCTTTGCAAATATGTATCCAACAACATACTGCTTTCCGAAACTTACTTTCCGATTACGTGCACGAGATATATCATGCAAAGTGATACTGATAAACATGCCATGACTATACAAAAATGCAAACATGCAACAACACTCATCATATCAAGAGTTCAAACATGCTTGCCTGGTTCAGAGTAGTCGGAGTCTAACTGTGCGAAGTTTGCGGCTCCGTCACCTCCTCCGGTATCTACGGTATAAGAAAAATACGTACGCAACGTAAATACCGTGAGTGTAAAGAAAAGTGTTCCAAATATTTTTCAAATAAATATGATAAAAAACTAGACAAAAATCCAAAGAGAACAGAAAAAGAATCACTCAAAAATTCCCTTCTGTTAAAAAGTTATAGGAGTTTTAACCCAAGGACTCATCTGTAATGAAACAGAAAACTTCCAGGGGGTTCAGTGGAAAAGTACAGATAACATTTCGTTTAAACGAAACAACTGTGAGGCTGACAGGCAGGCCCCACCTATCGGGTTTGAAAGTTCAAACAGAGAAACAGAGCACGACGGCGCCCGAGAGGTGCGGTGGTCGCCGGCGGCGATCCACGGCGAGGCAAGGTGATCGGGGGTTACCTTCGAGATCAGTGCACCGGGTGGTGGTGGTGGTCGCCGGCGAGCACTATGTCGACGGCGATGCTTGCTCCAGCGGACGGTGATTCGGGTGGTCGTGGAGCTCGCCGGAGAGAGCTGCGGAGGTGGAATTGGTGAGGGGGTTAGACTCACGATAGTGTGTGGAGGTATCCGACGAGGATAGGGCGCCGGAGACGGCCTTACCGGAGTGAATCAAGATGGAGGCCGAGGCGGAACGGGGCGGCCGGAGTCGAGGAAGATGGGCCCCTCGGGGCCCTCCCAGTGGCTGGGCGGGGTCTAGAGGGGTAGTGGAGTCGTGCGGGGGCGAGAGCGGGCTCGGGGGTGCTATATATAGCCGGCCCGAGTCGGTTGCCGCGAACGGATAAGTCCAGCGAGTCGATTACGGCGGCGCTGTGGCCGGACGGTAGGCTTAGGGGCTTGAGCATCGCCTAGGTGAACTAGTGGTGCCATTTTAGGGTCCAGCTCAGCACGGGAGGGAGGTTGACGGCCTGTCCTCGACGGAACGGCCGCACGGCCCGTCGGTGGCAGAGAGCGCGCTCTGCGCGTGCCGCGCCACGGCGACGGTGCTGCATGCGTGCGCTGGCAAGGAGGTGGCCTGCGGAGCCACCAGGATGCTTGGGCGGCGCCGAACGGTGTTGGGCCGCCGTTCTGCTTCCTGTCGGCCGTTACGGCGCTGCGGCCACCGTGAGACACGCCGGCGCAGGCGGGCCAGGGCGCCACCGATGCCAGGAAGGCGCCAAGCGCGCGTGTGAGGCTCTGGACAAGCAAGCCTGGCCGTGAGCTACGTGCCAAGCGCACTGTGAGCTCGTGACTGATGTCACTGACGAAGATCGACTCTGAATGTCTGAATTTAACTGAATGTGACATGAACAGTGCATGCAAGGTGTTCGACAGAATGATCCAGGCGTGTAGGGATTTTTACTTGAGCTGATTTTTGGTGGAGGGGCCTCTCGTTGCACCTAGAGGCTGCCTGAATATATGCGGAATTTTTGGAGATGTGTAGATATGAATTTCACCAAATTTGGCAAATCTGGTCCAAACTTACAGTGAGTGCAATTTGAAAAATTTGAACAGAAGAGGAGTGGATCAAGATGGTTCTGGGTTGTGGGTACAAAGGACTATCCAGGGGTGTTGAGATGAGGTCAAAAAGCAAAAGCATTAGAGCACTTTCTTTGCAATCCATCTAGGCTCAAGAATATAGACAGAATTATTTTGGGAGGAGAAATGGTTGGAATAAAATCCAAAAATGGATTTTATTAGCTTTGACAGAATGTTTGGGTTGAACTAAAGTGGGAGGAAAGGTTTTTGGGAAAATTTCACCATAGGAGGCATGGTGAAATTTTTAAAGGTGTCAAAACCACAAAGAGCCCAAAACTAAAAGGGTTTTCATTTTAAAAGAAACCAAATCCAAGAAAAGGATTTTTGAGAGGGCAAACTTAGAAGATGGTTGTTAGGAAGGGTTTAAATGACCTTCTTTCAAACCAAGCAAGGTTCTTTCTGAAAACAAAATCACAAAAAAATTTGGAGTGTCACAGCCTGTGACGCATTTAGGGAGACCCATGGATGACTAGTCGTACAAGGAAAAGATAGCAGAATTGTGAAGGACTCTGTGTCCACTGACAAAGCCGGCTAGGATTTGTAACCATAGGTTCTCAGACTAAGGTAACCCCTTTATCTCTGATATTACTATTAATCCAACCTAACTTTAAAGGGCATCCTACAGAATGCTCTACTAGAATCATACTTGTCGATTAGGAAGAGATGTGTGAGACAATGCGTGAGAGACAGGCCTAAAGATAATGTGCGTACCCGGAGACACGTAGGAAGGTCTATGTATATAGAAAGGGTCGATGGGGATTGTGCATGTGTATGCTTGCGAGGGGAAGAGTGCTTGTGATAAAGGTTAGTGAAAACAGTCGTAAATGGTTATGAGAGGGAGGGAGGGTTATATCAAGAGCATGTGTGCGAGAAAAACACCTCAGGAGAGAGTGTGTGAGAATGTGTGAGAGACCACCGATGGAGAGTGAAACTACACGTAAAAGACTGTTGTACACATTGACTAAAGATATAAATTGTATCCAAATATTAGGATGGGATCATGATATGTGCAATTCGCGTAAGGAACGTCCATTGATCCATCAGACATCTAGATTCTATCGAATTTGAGCATGTCTATGTTATTATTTGACACAATTGACCCACAAAGTTAGTATTTTGAACTCCAGACAATGCATCGCTTTAGCAATCGAATATAAACGTGAGTATAGTTCATGTTGTGTGTGTAAAGCACATTATACACACCAAAGTTACACAATGAACATTATAAATAGCTACCTATGAACTAGCATACATTTGAATTCAACTTAAGGTGGTTTAAAAATCGAATTCAACATGAAGTCCATTCAATTATTTGAATTTGATATCATGGCATTTGTAAATCATACCTAAATTATGGGGGCACCAATTTTTGCTCTGATTTTGTACATAATAGCATATGTAGTCGTGTACAAAATAGATTCAAATTTAGATCCTCCATTCGAAAATAATCGTAGTTATAGGATTTTCAAGTGTGAAAATTTCAAAAAGAAGCGGATAATTTAATGAGGTTTTCAAACATACAAGGTCAAATTTAACATTGTCTATTTAGGTCAATCCTCAAAGTTCAAGAGTACTCTAAACGTGAATGCTTGTGTTTCAAAATTTCGAACGAAGTGCCAAAAGAGCCTCTACTCGCCCGAAACCACGTGAGACCAATGTTTGGTACTACAAGGAAATTAGTTTTCTATAATAACTCCGATCCGTGAAACCTACCGGCCCGACGTCCAAAGGTCTAAACCGGGGTAGGTTTGTAGCTTCATCTAGAAGCCACGCAACCGCCTCCGAAAAACATTCATACACAATGGCCGCCTAAGCACATATGCGGGGGCCGAAATCTCTCCCGCCCACTATTTGGGACACCTGTGATTACCATCCTACCCTCGACCTGCAGTAGGTCCGAAATTTAAGAGGGGGGCAAAGTTTGTACATTCCCCAAATTTCAAACAAGCATGTCCCATCTTCTGTTCAAAAAAGCCAAAAACAAGCGCGTCCCAGACCAAAACATGGTTCTCTCCCCCACCCACCCGCCCACCCGTCTGATTCCCCGTTCGTACTCTGTGGGTGCAAAAACTACCTCTCCACCAGTCACGAAACCCTGCGTCCTCCGTCCGCCACCCCATCCCACCCATCAACCGCCGCCCTCCTCCATCACGCCGGAGCCGATACCCCGATGTCGTCGTCCACCAAAACCTCAACCGCAATGCCCTCCATGGCAAGTAGTTGAAGCCGAGGCCGAGCCATCCGTACCCGAGCCAGTTCAACCATGCCGTCTTGCGCCTCACCGCTGCCACTCCATCTTCTCCACTGTCCACCACACCGGAGTTGTTCCTGCTATGCCGTCCTTCATCGCCTCAGATATGCTTCCCCTCTGCTGATATATGGCCACGGCAACACAGTCAACAATTTGGCCATGGGTTTGTCCAAGGATCCACGGTTCTCCAAAACATCAGTTCCCCCGGGAGAAAAAAGAAGATCGCCGCGACATATGCAGGAGACCACACTGGCAACCGATAAGGGTACTCCTCTTGCCTTATTCGTGCAAATCTTATGTGTCTGCTTGCACGATATTCATCCCACAAAAGACACTAGTTGACCGCTTCTTCTTGATACTAGATGTTCCTAGTAACTCGCGATGCACAAGGTTTCTCCTCATATACTATTTCACCTTAGCTAGAGGTCCGTCGCTCCCCTGAATTTCAATCCCTGGTTAGTTGATTCCCAATTAACGGAAGCATTCCCCGGTGTAACATGCGCTAGTCCACCTATTACGTCGGGGAAGCAGCGCCTCGGTGTTTATCTTAGGGGCGTGTGGGTCCTAGAGCTACTGCGCCCGATCTGGAGGTCGACCGGGATTAAAGGGATGGCCTGGGGGCGCTGCCACACATGGCGGTGGTGTGAGGTCAAGGGGAGGGCAGGGCGGCGGAGGCAGGGGTATGGGCTGGTGGTCACTGGTGGTTCAAGAAAGATCGTCAACAGTGACTGGCGGGAGGTAGACGAAGGCCATCTACCCGTTCCTTATAGATCGGACGGTTCATTAAAAAAATCGCCTGACCTATTTATTTTTAGTCGACTGTTATCTTGACATGACCACATGTGATGGTGTGCTAGAGGAGTACCTGCATTTCCTGTGCTCATATATTACAAAATCGTACGGAGTAGAATCTAATTTTGTTTGCCATGCAATGCTATAGAGCTATCATATGTCTCCTGTCATTTATTTTTCAGCCACCTGCTATCTGCTACTTTTACAGTGCACTAGTTCTGCACACACTTCACCCATACTCTCACTATTGTGTTTTTATGCAAGGGTATTTGAGAGTCTGCCTCGAGAGAAGCAGAAAAGAAAAGAGAGAAGTTGCTCCAGCTTGCTACTTGGGTAGGCATGGCACGTTACAGTGCTATAAAGGGTGCAGTGTCAGCAGATGGAGACGGTAAACGTAGCTATGGAGTTGATGACCTTGCTCGCAATGAACCACCATCCCAGGTGCTTTCTTTAACTTCACGGTGTCATATGTGGTTGCATGTTCCATATGGTGTCTAGCTTGTATTCGAAAGGCTGAAGTCGGTCTTTATTAAGATAAGGAAAGATATTTTTTACATGAACCACCATCCCGTGAGCAATAGAAGACAAATAGCTAGTCAGGGCACTGGCCGAGTCAGTGACAAGCCCAGCAAAGACAGGCATCACCTGGAAGCCAACTAAAAATCCACGATGGTGGTGAAGCAGCCCGCCTCCCACCAGGCTCTCAGGTCCTAGATGATCGTGCTCACCACTCTAGCCGGATGTCTTGCTTGTATTGCTTCCAATTTGGTTAAATTGCACCTGCTTAGCTTACACATTATACCTTTGAATATGACATGCATTTCTGTTTTTGGTACATACTAGTACATCTGTGTATTAACCATGTTCTTACTTCAAACTAATGTTCTTGTGTATCCCTCATCAATCACTTATGATGAGGCAGTCAGGCAAGTGGACTCCTCCTCATTTAAAGAATGCAGCGTCCGACATGATTATCAAGAAACAACAAGGCTAGATGAAGATAATGAACATAGCTCTGTAGTTGATTACTGCATTTTACCTACACTAGCATCGCAGGTGCTTGCTCTAACTTGGCAGCATGATATGTGGTTGCATGTTGCATATGGTGTCTAGATTGTAATTCTTCCAATCTGGTTAAACTGCATGTGCTTTTCTGCTTAGCTTATACATTATACCTGTTAATGTGACATCCCTTCCTGTATTTAGTACATATACATCTGTTTATTAATCATATCCTTACATAAAACTATTGTTTTTTTGTATCCCGCATCAATCAATATGACACGACACCTTTAGTATATGCAGTGCGATATTAGTTGCATCTTTCATATGATTTATCTGTTGCGATATTAGTATACGCTGCTTCTAATCTGTTGAAATTCCATTTATGATGGGATGCTTTTAACTTGGAAGAGTCATATTGGTTGCATCTTTAATGTGGTGTCTAGCTCGCATTGCTTCTTGTTGTTGGAATGGTTTCTGCTTAGTTTACACAAACAGTTGTGAACATGCCATGTCGTCCTGTTTTTCGTACATATTCCATCCTGGTATCATGTGTTTGCCTTAGATCAAAGTAGTGATTGTCAGTATCATGCATGAATGAGTTCTGAAGAGAGAATTTTATTGCTTTTTCTTGTCGGTTTTACTTGACAATTCAAAATCAATAAAGCGGAAGGAAGTTAGCAAGGCAGCGGATAAAGGTGCTCCTTCCAAACGAAGGGCTGATACGTCTCCAACGTATCTATAATTTTTTATTGTTCCATGCTATTATATTACCTGTTTTGGATGTATATGGGCTTTACTTTACACTTTTATATCATTTTTGGGACTAACCTACTAACCGGAGGCCTAGCCTGAATTGCTGTTTTTTTTGCCTATTTCACTGTTTCGCAGAAAAGGAATATCAAAGGAAGTCCAAACGGAATAAAACCTTTGGAGCAATCTTTTCGGAACAAACGCAATCCAGGAGACTTGGAGTGTATGTCAAGAAGCAGCCGAGGCGGCCACGAGGGTGGCCGACGTGCCCTAAGGGGGTGGGCGCGCCCCCTGCCGTGTGGGCCCCTCATGGATCCCCTGACCTACCTCCTTCAGCTATATATATCTTCATACCCCGAAACCATCCAGGAGTACCACGAAAAACTATTTCCACCGCCACAACCTTCTGTATGCGTGCGATCCCCTCTTGGAGCCTTCGTCGGTGCTCCGCCGGAGGGGGAATCGACCATGGAGGGCCTCTCCATCATCACCAAGGCCTCTCCGATGAGTTGTGAGTAGTTTACCACAGACCTTCACGTGCATAGTTATTAGCTAGATGGCTTCTTCTCTCTCTTTGATTCTCAATACAAAGTTCTCCTTCCTCTTCTTGGAGATCTATTTGATGTAACTCTTTTTGCGTTGTGTTTGTCAAGATTCGATGAATTGTGGGTTTATGATCAAGTTTATCTATGAGAAATATTTGAATCTCCTCTGAATTACTTTATGTATGGTTGGTTATCTTTGCAAGTCTCTTCGAATTATTAGTTTGGTTTGGCCTACTAGATTGATCTTTCTTGCAATGGGAGAAGTGCTTAGCTTTGGGTTCAATCTTGCGGTGTCCTTTCCCAGTGACATCAGGGGCAGCAAGGCACGTATTGTATTGTTGCCATCGAGGATAAAAAGATGGGGTTTATATCATATTGCTTGAGTTTATCCCTCTACATCATGTCATCTTGCTTAATGCGTTACTTTGTTCTTCATGAACTTAATACTCTAGATGCAGGCAGGAGTCGGTTGATGTGTGGAATAATAGTAGTAGATGTAGGCAGGAGTTGGTCTACTTGTTGCGGACGTGATGCCTATATACATGATCATGCCTATATATTCTCATAACTATGCACTTTTCTATCAATTGCTCGACAGTAATTTGTTCAACCACCGTAATAATTATGCTATCTTGAGAGAAGCCACTAGTGAAACCTATGGCCCCTGGGTCTATTCTCTATCATATAAGTTTCCTATCTACTTTATTTTGCAATCTTTACTTTTCAATCTATATCATAAAAATACCAAAAATATTTATCTTATCATATTATCTCTATCAGATCTCACTTTCGCAAGTGGCCGTGAAGGGATTGACAACCCTATTACCACGTTGGTTGCGAGGTTCTTGTTTGTTTGTGTAGGCGCGTGGGACTTGGGAGGAGCCTCCTGCTGGATTGATACCTTGGTTCTCAAAGCTGAGGGAAATACTTACGCTACTTTGCTGCATCACCCTTTCCTCTTCAAGGGAAAACCAATGCATGCTCAAGAGGTAGCAAGAAGGATTTCTGGCGCTGTTGCGAGGGAGGTCTTTGCTCAAGTCAAGACATACCAAGTACCCATCACAAACTCATCTCCCTCTCGCATTACATTATTTGCCTATTGCCTCTTGTTGTCCTCTACCCCACTTCACCTTTGCCGTTTTATTCGCCCTCTCTTTTTCGTTTGCCTCTTTTTCGCTTGCCTCTTGTGTGCACGTGTGTTAGCTTATTTTTCTCTTTATCATGGCTAGTCCTCCTATCACCGTTAGTACTCCCGATCATGAAGTTCTTACTTTTAAACAAAGGGAGGGAGAAAATCTAAAAGATGCTTGGCATAGAATTTGCAATGCTCAAAATAGATCTACTAGGAAGCAATCCACTTCCTTCCTTCTTCGCAATTTTTATGTAGGCATTACTCCTTGGAATAGATATATTCTTGATACCATTACCGGAGGGAATTTTTTGGGTAGCCATACTTTTGACGCTTATAATGCCATGTCAGATTTGTTCGGTCCACCACCTCTTTTGGTTAACAGAACTGTTTTAACTTTAGAACATGTGATGCAAAGGCTTGAAATTATTGAAAATAAAGTTGCTACTGTCGAGTTAATAAAAAATTTGGATAAAAAGATCTACAATCAAATTACTCAATATGGATCTAAGGTTGGAGTTACTTTGAAATTTTTTAAGGAGAAGGAACCTATAGTTAATGAAAGGATAGATCAAGATTCCACAAGAATCGGTAAACTTGAGGATATTATTTAGGGTCTGCCTTTTCATCCATGAAAAATACACCAACTCCTCCTACAAAAATTGCCAAATTAATGTATGTTCCTAAAAATAAGGGTAAATCTTCTAGTAAGGAAAATGCGGATCTCAAATCAATAAGCGTTCATTCCAATTTCTTTGCTCTTATTAAGGAACCTTTTGCTACAAACGGATATCTTGATTTTTTGCCTAAGAGTTTAATCATTACTAAAAAGAAAGAAACTCCTATGGGTTATAAGTGTTCTATTGAAGAATTGAATGCGAAAGATGGCAATACTTAGATCTATTCTCGTTTTTATGCCTAGCTAGGGGCGTTAAACGATAGCGCTTGTTGGGAGGCAACCCAATTTTATTTTATTTTCCTTGATTTTTGTTCCTGTTTAGTAATAAATAATTAATCTTGCCTCTGGTTAGATGTGGTTTTATGTTTCAGTTAGTGTTTGTGCCAAGTAGAACCTATAGGATCATCTTGGGTGAAAGTTAATTTGATTCTGCTGAAAAACAGAAACTTTGCGCTCACGAGAAAAAAATCGATAAATCACAGAAACGTACTTTTGAGTTGATTATTTTTGCAGTAGATCAATAGACAAATTAACTAGGACTTCCTAATTTGGTAGGATTTTTAAGGTTCCAGAAGTATTCAAAAGCTACAGATTGCTACAGACTGTTCTGTTTTTGACTGATTCTGTTTTTCGTGTGTTGTTTGCTTATTTTGATGCATCTATGGCTAGTATCGGGGGGTATGAAACATAGAGAAGTTGGAATACAGTAGGTTTAACACCAATATAAATAAAGAATGAGTTCAGTACAGTACCTTAAGTGGTGTTTTTTCTTTCTTGCACTAATGGAGCTCATGAGATTTCCTGTTGAGTTTTGTATTGTGAAGTTTTCAAGTTTTGGGTAAAGATTTGATGGACTATGGAATAAAGGGTGGCAAGAGCCTAAGATTGGGTATTCCCATGGCACCCCAATATATTCAAGGACAACCAAAAGCCTAAGCTTGGGGATGCCCCGGAAGGCATCCCCTCTTTCGTCATCATCTATCGGTAACTTTACTTGGAGCTATATTTTTATTTACCACATGATATGTGTTTTGCTTGGAGCATCTTGTATGATATGAGTATTTTCTTTTTAGTTTACCACGATCATCCTAGCTGTGCACACATTTTGTGAGAGACACACATGAATCGGAATTTATTAGAATACTCTATGCGCTTCACTTATATCTTTTGAGCTATGCAGTTTTGCTCTAGTGCTTCACTTATATCTTTTTAGAGCACGGTGGTGATTTTATTTTGTAGAAATTATTGACCTCTCATGCTTCACTTATATTATTTTGAGAGTCTTTTAGAACAGCATGGTATTTTCTATGGTTATAAAATTGGTCCTAGAATGGTGGGCATCCAAGTTGGGTATAATAAAAACTATCATAAGAAGTGAATTGAATACTATGATCAACTTGATGCTTAATAATTGTTTTGAGATATGAAGGTGGTAATATTAGAGTCATGCTAGTTGATGTAATTGTGAATTTAAGAAATACTTGTGTTGAGGTTTGCAAGTCCCGTAGCATGCACGTATGGTAACCGTTGATTGACAAATTTGAAGCATGAGGTGTTATTTGATTGTCAACCTTATGAGTGGCGGTCGGGGATGATCGATGGTCTTTTCCTACCAATCTATTCCCCTAGGAGGATGCGCGTAGTGCTTGGTTTTTGATGACTTGTATATTTTTGCAATAAGTATGTGAGTTCTTTATGACTAATGTTGAGTCCATGGATTATACGCACTTTTACCTTACCATCATTTCTAGCCTCTACGGTACCGTGCATTGCCCTTTCTCACCTTGAGAGTTGGTGCAAACTTCGCCGGTGCATCCAAACCCCGTGATATGATACGCTCTATCACACATAAACCTCCTTATATCTTCCTCAAAACAGCCACCATACCTACCTATTATGGTATTTCCATAGCCATTCCAAGATATAGTGCCATGCAACTTTCCACCGTTCCGTTTATTATGACACGCTTCATCATTGTCATATTGCTTTTTGCATGATCATGTAGTTGACATCGTATTTGTGGCAAAGCCACCATGCATAAATTTTATACATGTCACTCTTGAGTCATCGCATATCCCGGTACACTGCCGGAGGCATTCATATAGAGTCATACTTTGTTCTAGTATCGAGTTGTAATTCATGAGTTGTAAATAAATAGAAGTGTGATGATCATCATGTTTAGAGCATTGTCCCTAATAAAAAAAGGGAAAGGCCAAATAAAAAAAGGCCAAAAAAAGAAAGGCCCAAAAAAAGAAAAGGGGACAATGCTACTATCTTTTTCCACACTTGTGCTCAAAATAGCCCCATGGTCTTTATGATAGAAAGTCTTCTATGTTGTCACTTTTATTTACTAAGTGGGATTCTTTCTTTATAGAACTTGGCTTGTATATTCCAACGATGGGCTTCCTCAAAATGCCCTAGGTCTTCATGAGCAAGCAAGTTGAATGCACACCCACTTAGTTTCTTTTGTTGAGCTTTGATACATTTATAACTCTAGTGCATCCGTTGCATGGCAATCCCTACTCCTTGCATTGACATCAATTGATGGGCATCTCCCTAGCCCGTTGATTAGCTGCGTCGATGTGAGACTTTTGCCTTTTTTTGTCTTCTCCACATAACCCCTATCATTATATTCTATTCCACCCATAGGGCTATATCCATGGCTCACGCTCATGTATTGCGTGAAGGTTGAAAAAAGTTTGAGATTACTAAAGTATGAAACTATTTCTTGGCTTGTCATCAGGGTTGTGCATGATGAGAGCATTCTTGTGTAACAAAAATGAAGCATGACCAAACTATATGATTTTGTAGGGATGAACTTTCCGTTGCCAGGTTATTTTGAGAAGACATGATTGCTTAGTTAGTATGCTTGAAGTATTATTATTCTTTTATGAATACAAACTTTTATTTTGAATCATTTGGATCTGAACATTCATGCCACAATAAAGAGAAATACATTGAGAAATATGCGAGGTAGCATTCCACATCAAAAATCTGTTTTTATCATTTACCTACTCGAGGACGAGCAGGAATTAAGCTTGGGGATGCTTGATACGTCTCCAACGTATCTATGATTTTTTATTGTTCCATGCTATTATATTATCTGGTTTGGATGTTTATGGGCTTTACTTTACACTTTTATATCATTTTTGGAACTAACCTACTAACCGGAGGCCCAGCCCGAATTGCTGTTTTTTTGCCTATTTCAGTGTTTCACAGAAAAGGAATATCAAACGAAGTCCACACTGAATGAAACTTTTGGAGCGATCTTTTCGGAACAAGCACAATCCAGGAGACTTGGAGTGTATGTCAAGAAGCAGCTGAGGCGGCCACAAGGGTGGGCAGCGCGCCCTAAGGGCGTGGGCGCGCCCCCTGCCTCATGGGCCCCTTGTGGGTCTCCTGACCTACCTCCTTCGCCTATATATATCTTCGTACCCCGAAACCATCCAGGAGTACCACCAAAAACTATTTCCACCGCCGCAACCTTCCGTATCCGCGAGATCCCATCTTGGAGCCTTCGTCGGCGCTCCGCCGGAGGGGGAATCGACCATGGAGGTCATATCCATCATCACCAAGGCCTCTATGATGAGTTGTGAGTAGTTTACCATAGACCTTCGGGTCCATAGTTATTAGCTAGATGGCTTCTTCTCTCTCTTTGATTCTCAATACAAAGTTCTCCTTCCTCTTCTTGGAGATCTATTTGACGTAACTCTTTTTGTGGTGTGTTTGTCGAGATCCGATGAATTGTGGGTTTATGATCAAGTTTATCTATGAGAAATAGTTGAATATCCTCTGAATTCTTTTATGTATGATTGGTTATCTTTGCAAGTCTCTTCGAATTATCAGTTTGGTTTGGCCTACTAGATTGATCTTTCTTGCAATGGGAGAAGTGCTTAGCTTTGGGTTCAATCTTGTAGTGTCCTTTCCCAGTGATAGCAGGGGTAGCAAGGCACGTATTGTATTGTTGCCATCGAAGATAAAAAGATGGGGTTTATATCATATTGCTTGAGTTTATCCCTCTACATCATGTCATCTTGCTTAATGCGTTACTCTGTTCTTCATGAACTTAATACTCTAGATGCAGGCAGGAGTCGGTCAATGTGTGGAGTAATAGTAGTAGATGCAGGCAGGAGTCGGTCTACTTCTTGCGGACGTGATGCCTATATACATGATCATGCCTAGATATTCTCATAACTATGCACTTTTCTATCAATTGCTTGATAGTAATTTTTTCACCCACCGTAATTATTATGCTATCTTGAGAGAAGCCACTAGTGAAACCTATGGCCCCCGGGTCTATTGTCTATCATATAAGTTTCCAATCTACTTTATTTTGCAATGTTTACTTTTCAATCTCTATCATAAAATACCAAAAATATTTATCTTATCATATTATCTCTATCAGAGCTCACTTTTGCAAGTGGCCATGAAGGGATTGACAACCCCTTTATTGTGTTGGTTGCGAGGTTCTTGTTTGTTTGTGTAGGCGCGTGGGACTTGGGAGGATCCTCCTACTGGATTGATACCTTGGTTCTCAAAACTGAGGGGAATACTTGCGCTACTTTGCTGCATCACCCTTTCCTCTTTAAGGGAAGAAACAACGGATGCTCAAGAGGTAGCGAGGGCGTCTATAGTTTCTACTCCTCCACCCCCAAGATGATTTCCAAGACAACACATGCATAGACACTCAACGTAGCTGTGTTTGTGATGAGCACATCTCCCCTAGTGCACCATCACTGGTGCTCCCTCTAACTTGGCACTTTTATATGTTGTTGCATGTTATGTGTGATATCTAGCTTGTATTGCTTCTAATTTTGTTGAATTCCATCTGCTTACTTTACACATTATACTTGAATAAGACACGTGTTCCTGTTTCTAGAACATACAATATCTTTCTATCACACCATGTTCTTACATCAAATTACTACTCTTGTGTAACCTGCAACAATCACTTATCATAAGACACATTTGACTTCAGAGTGTGATATAGGTTACATCTCGCATTCTTTTCTAGCTTGTACTACTAATTTGTTGAAATGGCACTTATGACGAGACAGTTTTAACTTGGTAGAGTGATACTCGTTGCATCTTTCATATGGTGTCTAGCTTTCATTGCTTCTAATTTGTTGAAATGCCTTCTCCTTAGTTTACACATCATAAGCTGTGAATATGCAATGCTGTGAATATGCAATGTCACTAATGACGAGAGACCTCTAACTTGATAGTGTGATGTTTTTTGCATCTTGCATATGATTTATTTCTTGTACTGCTTCACATTTGTATAAACACCATTTATGATGAGACACTGTTAACTTGGCAGAGCGATATTTGTAGCATCTTTCATATGGTGTCTACCTTCCATTGCATTGCTTCTAATTTAGTGAAATGTCTTCTGCTTAGTTTACACATCATAGTTCTGGTTATCTCTTCTGTCCTATTTTTCGTACATATTACATCCTCCTATCATGTGGTTTTCTAACATCAAAGTTCAGTTCGTCTGTATCACGCATCAATTTGTTCTGAATAACTAAATTGTTATTCATTTTTCTTGTCGGCTTGACTTAACATGGCACAGAGAAAGAGGAAAAAACACAGAATGGCAGGGAATGGGAAGCGGAAGAATCCTGCAGATTCTGCTGGTACTGATGGTGCAATAGAAGGTCAAAGTCCAGTGGAAAATTCTACAAACAGGGTATCCCATGCTACACGAGCTGCAGAAAAAGCCAAACAGAAACAAATAGCTGCCACCAAACAAGCAGAGATAGCCCTAGTTCTCGCAACACCTTCCACATTACTACCAGCTACACGAGTTACTCGTGCGTCAACTGAGCTAGCAGCACGTTCCCAAGCCCCTTGCCACCTGACACTACTTCCCAAGAACTCTTGACACAAGATGAGTTGGCAAGATCAAATGAACCTTGTGAGCTTCAACAGCAAGAAGGTAGTTGCTGGAGTCAAGTTATAGTTGCATGCTTCTTCTATGTAGTCTCACAGTTTGATGTACACTAACACTTCTGTTGTTTGTTGTTGGACTAGCACCTAGGTGCAATAGGAAACAAACATCAGGGATAATGCTCGATAGGTTAACTAAATCTAGAGGAGGAAGAATGCAGATCCATTTTGAGGCAGGTTTAAGAAGGCCACGTGATGCTACACAGTTAGCCAAGTTAGTATCAGAGGCAGCGGTTGCCGTACATATCTTCTCAACATGGATTCAGTACAGGAATGACAAAGACGAAACCCAGTTCAACACCTTCCTCGACCATTTATCTATAAGTATGGTTATGTATGGAAACTAGTAATATCGTCTTGCTCTGTCCCATACTTTCTAGGTTGCTGATAATGGGACTCCCATAATTTTCAACATATGAGGTTCAAGTTGGATAGCCAAGATGATGCAACCACACAAGCTTGCACCCATGTTTTCAAGTCTGCTATGCGACAGTATCGTTATAACTTGAGGAAAACTCACTTTGAAGGCAAGGCTAATAGTGAACTTTCCCAAACATATCCAGTGGAAAATATATCGGATAAAGACTGGGGGGGGGGGGCTCGTTAAGCACTGGTCTGATCCAAAGTATCAAGTACATTATATATATGTGATTAGATCACATGTTGAAGTCCTATTTACACATGTGCCACACAAATATATCTTCTTGTAGGTGAACTATTCAAAGAACAAGGCTAACCGTACGAAGGTGAAATTCCAACAGACAACAGGATCTCATAGCTATATTGCACACCGTGAGGCTCTTGTAATTAGCTGTAGTTTCACTCTTTTCGCTGTACCATATTATCAGATATATATTGACTTGTTCCAAATGCAGAGGAAAGCCCGCAAGGACCAAAAATTACCTGACCCAAATGCTGTGGAAATCTTCAAGGACTGTCACACCAGCAAGAAGAAGGGCATGCCTATACCAGTTAAAGCCGCTATTGTAAGTCCTTAATCCTCATACCTTTTGACTACTACTTACTCTGACTAGTGCCTTGAACTGCATGGTTTGCAGCCAATGTCTATTACTCTTTTCAATTTTATACATAATTGTCTTAGTGTATCATTGCACCTTACAAGGTTTAAAAGAGAGGAGTGATGTTCCTTTGATCTTGACCTGTAATCTAGTTCCGTGCTGGACTTGCCCACACAATGTTACAATTGCCTGTTTGTCTGTTCTCAGTTGTTTTGTGATATGAATGATGTCATACTATGCTTACCGTATTATAAACTTTGTCTCTTTATCCTTAGCCCTCAATACATTGTGAAGAAACAGACAATACATTATCAATGGGACATGGTCATATGTTTGGAACCTTGTTTTACTATGTACTTTGCAAAAAAAAATACAACTAATATTTTACATGGGTTCACCAGAATAAGTTATGTATATAGACCAAAGCTATTTTGTTTGGTTTTGCTGCCTCTTTAATATCTTCTGTTCTGGTACTACTAATGTAAAAACTCAACTTTTTAGAAGGTGGCGAGGCAACTATAACCGCAATGTCAGCTCTTGCTACAGTGCGTCAGTACCTGTCCACTAATAGTGCCAAAAGCACGTTCCTGCATAATGCTGGGTTGGTTGTTAAGGCAATCTCGTCCAAACTGCCTCATGATCAAGATATGCAAGCTCAAAACAATGTTGTATATGTGCTCCAGACACAAGTCCATTCCCTATCAGAGGCCCTTTTTGAAACAAGGATAGACATTGTTCGATGTCGTCAAGATATGCATGGTTTTGAAACCAGACTATCAGACATTTTCTATGTTGTTCAGGAGCCTAGGAGAAATGAAGGCGAAGGTTATGGTGCTCCATCGGACAATACACCATGAAACGTAACAGTCAGGTCAAATGAACTGAGCTTCTGAACTTATAGTGGTGCATTTATCTACTAGACTATTAAATTTTATGCCAACCTTCCTTTTGTTTGATAGTTGTAATTTATTTTGGTGCGATACAAAATTTGTTCTTAACGTGCAGCCACCGGCTGAAGAAAACAGCAAGCAATTTTTGTATAGTGTAGGGTGTTCCCTATATTTGCACTGGTGGCGATCTTTGATGGTGAGTGGATGTAATATGTGCAATTGCCTTAATAGCCTAGCATTAGTTTTGGCATTATTTATTTCCTAGTCTTCTTTTTCCCTGGTTTGCTAGTGGCTACAACAACCATGGGCCATATATGGACCGTGGTAACCTTGACCCTGCTACGGGCCGTAGGATCCATGGGTCTCCTACGGGTCGTTGATAAATGGGCCTCCAATAGGGCCGTAGAATTAGTGGGCCTTGGGCCATCGGATAAATGGGTCTACATGGGCCATAAACGGGCGTAATTGGTATCGGCCGAGCATGGTAACGGGCCGTTAATAGGCCAGAGGACAACAAAGGCTTAATTCTGTCACAAGCATAATGGGCCGTTAATGGGCCGGAATATAGGACGGGCTGGAAACGGCGCAACGGGTTAACAGGCCAGAAATGGGCCGAATCTTGCCACGGGCCAAATTTGGCCCATTAGGGGAACAGGCCAGTAACGGGCCATAAGTAATCGATGGACGAAAAGGAGCCCAAGAACGTATGGGTCATCAATAAGCCGAAAGCTAACACAGGCTGGAAACGGCCCATGTGAATCACGGGTCGTTAACGGGTACAAAGAAATTTACAGTTCATTATGGGCTAGAGTCACCGTGGGCCTCTAAAGGGCCTGAAGATACGAAGGCCTCATATGGGCCGAAAGACGTCGTGGGCCATACATGGGCCAAAAGTGAAACGGGCTGGTGTTATATTCGACGGCCCACATGACGTTGTTGGGCCGATTTCCGTTAGGCCCTAATGGGTCGTAAAATGGGCTATTTGCGAAGAGACCATTAAGAGGCTTTTCATGGGCCAGCCCGTTAACTTTTGACCAAGTCAAACGGGCCGGCTTTGTAAGCTAAATGGGCCAATGGAGGGCCGTCGCACGTGTGCCTATCTGACCCACTGACGAGCTGACACGTGTTTCATTCAGCCAATAAGAATTTTACACATGGAAATTTCCCATTGGTCCAGACTATTAACGGGTTATCGGATCCAAAACCCAACCCAATAGCTTAACGACGTTCCGTTATGGTGGATGCCACGTGTCGGTCACCCTTGACGAAAGCACTTCTGTGATGCGTGATTTATCGTCATGGAACTGGACGTCATGGAACACTTCTACGACAGCACAGTATGACTATCTTGATTCTGTTATAAAATCGTCATGGATGTACATGCATGACAAAAAACGTGACCTACTATGACAAGCACGTATCATCATGGAAGTGTATTTTTTGTAGCGAATGCTCTTTATTCTACCTTGCGTCACTCCCCTAGTCTCATCATAGCAAAGACTAGTCAAGGATATCTCAAACTCAGACCTTGGCGGTTCCTCGAGTAAACTCCAGAATGGGATTTTGCAGTGGTGAGCGAATCTCTCTAAAGATATGATAAATAGATTTTCATATAGTTTAAATGACACCCTAGACTCACGGGGATGGAATTTAAATCATTTGACAAATGATTCAATGAGAGTGAGGTTTTGGTCGCACTTATCTGAAATGTAGGGACCGAGATCGGCATTGTGAACATAGTGCTCAAATTCCTCCTTAATGCCCACGCTCACCATATAATCGTTGCATGGCCATAAGCATGTTTTGGTGGCGGCATTTCGAATGGAACTTTCACTTGGTTCAACATAAGATCGACAAACGAAGTTGCTACTAGAAGATGCCTCGAGGACCTCCTCCTCGAAGAACTCCTTCCAAAAAGGTTCATCATATTCGCGTACATTTTTCTGAAAATTTTGGGTCACAAATTTTTATCAACAGAACTTTACAAAAACGATAACAACTACTCATAGGGATGTATAGAGGCCGTAACAAGCATTCAACTTAGAACTATAAGAATTCAACATGCAACCTCATCTACAGCAGCACCAAGTGTAGCTAATTATTCAAAATATAAACCACTAAAGAAAAAACTAATTGTACACATAGAGGAGTCACATACCAAGCAACAATTCCCCGAAACAGTTTCGGAAACGGAGCTTCAAGCAAAGAGATCGAAATCCGCGGTTTCGGGATCAAGAACGAGAGAGAGAGAGAGACAGAGAGAGAGAGAGAGAGAGAGAGAGAGAGAGAGAGAGAGACAGAGAGAGCAATGGTGATTTTTTTCTGGAGGAATGTGGTGATGTGGGAAGAAGTAAGTGAGGGGGCCCATGTGGGTACCACAACCTACCAGGGCACGCCTGGGGGTTCTGGCGCGCCCAGGTGGGTTGTGCCCACCTGGTGCACCTCCCTTTGATATTATTTGCACCAGAAATTCATAAATATTCAGAAAAAAATTGTATTAAATTTTTAGAGCATTCTGAGAACTTTTATTTTTGGGTCATGTTTTTGTTGCATGGAAAACTTAGAAAACAAACTAAGCAAGGCATTTTATTTTATTTAACTAAGAAAAACAGAAAACAAAAGATAGGGATAGAAGGTAGTGCTCACGAAATTCATCAGCTCCATACTTCTCAAAAATGATCCATTAATAAGGTTGATCAAGTCTTATTAACAACCACTTTCGACTAATATGATATCGAAGAACTTTCATAAATCACTAAGTTACCTCAACGGGGATATGAATGTCCCCAACAATAAGAATTTCATATTTCTTTTTAACAGTAGGTAGAGGTAGTTGGAAACTTCCAATAGTGATTGTTGGAGAGTTTTCAATAACATTAATACCATTCACTTGGAATTGTTTTTTCGGGAAGTGCACCATATGCTCATTACCATTGATATGAAAGGTTACCTAGCTTTTATTGCAATCAATAATAGCTCCCGCAGTATTCAAGAAGGGTCTACCAAGGATAATCAACATGTTGTCATCCTCGGGCATCTCAAGTATAACAAAGTCAGTCAGAATAGTAACATTAGCAACAATAACGGGCACATCCTCACAAATACCGATAGGCATGGCAGTTGATTTGTCAGCCATTTGCAAAGATATTTCAGTAGGTGTGAGTTTATTCAAATCTAGTCTTTTATATAAATAAAAAGGCATAACACTAACACCAGCCCCAAAATCACATAAAGAAGTTTTCACATAATTTCTTTCAATGGAGAAAGGTATAATTGGTATTCCCGGGTCTCCAAGTTTTTTAGGTACTCCATCTTTAAAAGTATAGTCAGCAAGCATAGTGGAGATTTCAGCTTCTGGTATTTTTCTCTTATTAGTGATAATGTCTTTCATGTACTTTGCATAAGGAGGCATTCTTGAGATATCACTCAAGTGTGTTCGCAAAAAGACTGGCCTCAACATTTCAGCAAAGCATTCAAATTCTTCATAATCTTTCTTTTTAGTTGTCTTAGGTGGAAAGGGCATAGGTTTTTGAACCCATGGTTCTCTTTCCTTACCGTGTTTTCTAGCAACAAAATCTCTTTTATCATATCTTTTATTCTTGGTTGTGGGTTATCAAGATCAACAACTTATTCTATCTCAACATCATTGTCTGGTTCTTTATTATTTGTTTGAGTGTCTTGATGAACCTCATCATTATCTTTTTCATTATCGTAAGGTGAGTGTTCATTACCAGATTGAGTTTCAGCATCACAGATAGAAACTTCATTATCATTATCAGGAGGTTTTTCTACTTCGGGTTCACTAGAGGCATACAAAGTCCTATTATTTTTCTTCTTCTTTTTCTTTTTAGAAGGACTAGGTGCATTAGTGTTAATTCTTTGAGAGTCTTATTCAATTCTTTTTGGGTGTCCCTCGGGATAATGTGGTTCTTGAATCAGTTTACCTCCTCTAGTTGCTACTCTAACAGCAAAGTCACTTATCTTATTATTCATTTCATCAAGCAACTCTCTTTGAGATTTAGCAACTTGTTCTGATTGAGTTTGAACCATAGAGGCATGATTTCCTACACCTCCAATATCATTTGAGATTCTAAATAACAAGTCACTTAAGCGAGCAATCATATCAGAGTTCTATAACATTTGCATTGAAGTGATCTTGCTTTATAATGTAGTTATCAAACTCATAAAGGCATTGACTAGGATGTTTATTATAAGAATCATCACTATCATTGAATTTCATTAAAGAATTTACCTATACCACCTTAGGTGGTGGTGGTGTATCAAGCCCATGTATTTGTTCAACAGGTGGTAAATTTTTAACATCCTCTGCTTTAATACCTTTTTCCTTCATAGATTTCTTTGCCTCTTGCATATGTTCGGGACTGAGATATAAGATGCCCCTCTTCTTCAACGTGGGTTTAGGTGGTGTTTTAGGAGGAGTCCAATCATCATAATTTTTCAATATGTTGTTCAATAATTCTTAAGCTTGCTCAATAATTCGTTCCCTGGAAACACAACTGGCACAACTATCTAGGAAATGCCTAGAAGCATCGGTTAGTCCATTATAGAAGATATCAAGTATTTCAGTTTTCTTAAGAGGATGGTCAGGCAAAGCATTTAGCAATTGGAGAAGCCTCCCCCAAGCTTGTGGGAGACTCTCTTCTTCAATTTGCACAAAGTTAAATATTTCCTGCAAGGCAGCCTGTTTCTTATGAGCAGGAAAATATTTTTCAGAGAAGTAATAAATCATATCTTAGGGACTACGCACACAACTAGGAGCAAGAGTATTGTACCAAGCTTTAGCATCACCCTTTAATGAGGTCGAAAATAACTTGAGAATATAGTAATAGCGAATCTTCTCATCATGAGCAAAAAGGGTGGCTATGTCATTCAACTTAGTAAGATGTGCCACAACGGTTTCAGTTTCATAACCATAGAAAGGACCAGATTCAACCAATTAACTTTGGGTCGACAGAGAATTCATAATCCTTATCATCAATAAAGATAGGTGAAGTAGGAAACTTAGGATCACATTTCATTCTAGCATTCAAAGATATTTCTTTATACTTGCATAGTAATTTTTCTAGATCATCTCTATCCTTACAAGCAAGAATATCTCTAGTTGCCTCCTAACTCATAGCATAACCTTCTGGTACCTTTGGCAATTCATATCTAGAAGGGCTAGTTCTAGTAGGTGTTTCAAGATTTTCAATTTCAAGCTCATCATCAGTTTCAACAATATCATGTTGTCTTTACTCTAGCAATTTGTTCATCAAGAAATTCACCTAGTGGCACATCATCATGAGTAGCATTCATAGCAGAAGTAGCATCATCAACAACAACTTGCGACATATCAAAATTAATAGCATGTGGTGGTGTTGCAAGTTTACTTATAAATGAAGGTGAATCTAAAGCGGAGCTGGATGGCAGTTCCTTACCTCCCCTCATGTTAGAGGGAAAAATCTTAGTCTTAACATCCTTCATATTCTTCATAGTGATAATATGACAATAATCCCAAGTGACTCAACAAATATAGCTATGCTCCCCGGCAACGGCGCTAGAAAAAGGTCTTGATAGCCCACAAGTATAGGGGATCGCAACAGTTTTCGAGGGTAGAGTATTCAACCCAAATTTATAGATTCAACACAAGGGGAGCCAAAGAATATTTGCAAGTATTAGAAGCTGAGTTATCAATGTCGTGGTTCTAAGGCTGACAGTAGAAAGGGGGGTAGGTATGGAGAGGCAAGATCTCAGCTATGGTGAAGGTGTACACACGAGATTTATGAGTCCAGGCCCTTCTCGGAGGAAGTAATAGCCCTACGTCTCGATGCCCGGAGGCGGTCGACTGGATTATTTGTGTGTGATGTTTACAAGGGGTGCGAACCCTTGTCCCACAGGAGGGGGTGGCTTATATAGAGTGCGCCAGGACCCCAGCCAACCTCCATTACCAAGGGCTTAATGTACATAAAGTAGAGGCGTTACTGATAATGCCAGTCTTAAGTGCTATTAATGACCTTAAAGACTACGGAGTGAACGTCTGACCGTTGCAATGCTGAGTGACTCCTGATCTTTGGTAGGTCGAGTGATTCCTTGTGTGGTCGAGTGACAACAAGTAGGAGGGGTATCCGAGTGTTATGATTAGTCGAGTGGATTGCACTCAACACCTTTGACTGGGGGTTCTTCGTTGCCTCTTGGACTTCTTATCTTCTAGGGTAGTGACCTTGGGTAGGACACATAGGTCAGGCCTATGACCCTATCCCAGGTCTGTATCCTCATCAGTAGCCCCCGAATGGATTAAGGTTCGAGTGGAAAGTATGTTAAAGTTGAACTTGTTCTGAACTTTGCACCTCGCGAGTGTTTTTCGCGGGATGGAAGACTCTCGTTGATACTTCCGCGTTGATTCAGTCGCCTTGATCCATTTAGAAAGTTGTCGACTGAACTTGTAGCATCATCTACCGAGTGCTGTCTTGGGGTGCAGAATCTTTGGCGCGATTGATCGCAGTGTATCCTGGATTTCACGAGATACGAAATTTCGGGGAAGCACGCGGGACGGGGCATGCCGAATTAAGCGGGGCGGATAAACAGTAGTGCCTCAATTTCTGCGCCACCTTTTTCACAACGTACATTGCGTACGACTGTTGTGGGATTTGACAAGATTGCCTGGTCCCACGCGTCAGCCACTCAGAAGCAGCCCTTTATAAGGCGACTGGGCCGAGGGGTCTGCACTGTGCACGCTGACTTCTCTTTCTTCTTCCTCTGCTTCTCCACCGCATCCAGTTCTTCCACTCTCGATGTTGCCGCTCCGCCGCCATGGTAAAGGACAAGACGGCGGCGCTGGAGTGCATGAAGAAGGCGACGGGGGCGGCGGAAGACAAGAAGCAGAACCATGGGTCGTCATCGCCCGCGGGGCTGCCGCCAGGCTGGATCCAGGGTGATTGGATCCGGTCTTCGCTCCGGCAAGAAGATCTGGACGAACTGGCGGAGTCCGGGCTGATCGCCAAGTGTGCAGCAAGGCTTCCTAAGGGGGAGACGGAGCCGCAGCCTCGACCGGGTGAGTGTGTACTTCTCGCCACCCACGCCGACCGGGGTTTTTCGCTCCCTCCGCATCCGTTCTTCTGGGGCTCCCTTAACTTTTTTGGTGCCCAACTCCACCATTTTTCTCCCAATACCATCACGTACCTAGCCGCATTCGTGTCGATGTGTGAAAACTTTTTGGGGTGTCGACTGCACTAGGGCCTTTTCAAACATATCTTCACCATCTGTTCCCAGTCAGTGAAGAAAGCGAAAACGAGTGACTCGAAGACCCACATCATCCAGATGTGTGGGGGTTTGGGTATCCAAAAGAGGCATAGGAGTTATTTCCCTGCTATGACTCTCCCTGAACCGGTTAGGGGTTGGCAGTCGACCTGGTTCTACTGCCAGGATGTTCCAACTCCAGGTCAGTCGACTGGCCTTCCTCACTTCACTTTTGACCGTGTCCAGACCCCTTCTCCACTAAAGGTGACTGCTGCTGAGAACGTGGAGACAAAGATGTTGGTTGAGAAAGTGGTCCAACTGATTAACGAGGGTGTCACTGGCCTGTACCTGCTGGAAGTATTCCTCAGTCGACGCATCCAACCTCTTCAGGCTCGTGACCATCCCATGTGGCTGTACTCTAGATCTGACGACACCGCTCGGGTTCATCCAGAGGAAGTGCCACCCAAGACTGTGGCCGCGTGGCTGAAGGGCATCACAGGCAACCAGTTATCCCCTTCAGTGACGACAATCAGCCCGGCAAGGCATGCTCTTTATTCCGACTGTCTTTGCATACATATTCCGACTATGCTTGATCTCGACTGACTTTTACTCGACTTTTTGTCCTGTAGGTTTTCACTGACATGTATTCGATGCCCAACGGTGAACAAACTCTGGAGCAGAACCAGGAGAGAGAGGCTAGTGCAGAGGAGAGTGGTGAATGGGAATCTTCGGATGAAGACCAGGAGGAGGAGAGCGAGGAGTCAGATGACGAGGAAGAAGTCGACTCACCGTCGCGCTCTGAACGCTGATCTGAGCAACACCATGACCCAGCGGGCGGGCGCGGAAAGAACGTGGATCCAAGTACGCACACACAGAAGCGCACTCGGACGTCGACTCCGGAGCCGACAGAGAAGGTTGCCAAGCAGCCCAAGGTTGCTCCTTCAAAGACTCGGAAAACTTTTCCGCGGATCAAGATGGACATCCCTGTTGCTTCAGGGTGAGTATCTTGCTTGCATTTATCTAGGCGACTGAAGTTTTTGTTCTGACCAACTGGATCATGTATCTTTCTAGCCCCACCTCTGCTGCCACTGACATGGACATAGATAAGGCCCCAGGAGACTACGAGACCGATGATGCGGCCACTTCCCGAGCTGGTAAGTCTGTTCGACCAGAGTTCATTTAGTCGATTGGATTGTCAGTCTACTGAATTTCCAATGTTTCTCTCTCTCTGCAGTTCCGCGAGAGGTCGTCATGCTTCCTGATGATGAAGAAGAGGAAGTGCCTCTATAGGAGAGGAGGAGGAGGAGAGGTGGAGGCTCGAGCAGGAGAAAACTTGAAGTTCAAGTCCCTCAGTCGACGTCGGCGCGTGAGGCGGTGGTTGAGCGTTCCAGAGATCCGGTCCGGACTAACGTCACATTTGCCAGCCCGCTGACGACTGATCGTCCGTCAGGGTTGACTGCTCCAGTTACTACCGCTCCAGTGCAACTCCACTCGTCTTACCCAGTAGCTGCTCCGGCTCCCTTGGAGCCATCACTCTTCGCTGCATATCAGACCCCAGACAATTTGCCAAGTGCTGCCAGGGAGGATCTTCGCCAGGTGAACCTTGTCATGGAGCAGGTGAAGGTGATGCACAAGGCCAGTCAGGTGGCTTATAACGCCAGCACCGCCCTACAGACCAATGTTCAGGTCAGCGAACTCTGACTGAACTTTTTGAATGTTGTTTTATATATGATCACCCACTGGGGTGTGCCTGTGTTTAGAGTTTAGGAAATCCTCCACTTCACTCGACTCGTGCTGAGTCTTAGTAATCTGTCCGGACAGTGGGAGCACACCGAGTGCACCCACTGGGTGTAGTCCCCAAGACCACGGTCGACTGCTGGCAGTCGACTGAGGTCTTAGAATCTTCTCTCTCTCTTTTTTGAATCACGCTGGGCAGACCTTGCTTAGTGTTGATCTGAACCAGTGGGGGCACGCTAAGTGCACCCACTGGGTGTAGTCCCTTAGACTATTATTGAATATTTTATTCGGCAGTAGTCTTAGAGTAACTTTTCCATGTCATTGTCTCTTATTTCTGTCGACTGACATATCTCTCTCGCTGACTACAGAGGTCTTGTGATCTTGGAGCTCTACTTTCCGAGTTAAAGAAGAAGCATATCAGCGTTGAACTTGATCTTGAAATCGCAAAGAAGAACCTCAAGACTGCTCAAGAAGAGACAACCATCATGGGAGGTAACCAATCGACTCTTGCCCACTTAGTAGCTCACATCTTTCACTGCTTTTTCTTTCAGCCTCTTTGAACTGAGTGACTTCACACAAGCAGATGTGCGTAGTGAAAACCGTCAACTTCAGGCTCGTCCGAAGAGTGTTGTTTCTTTAGAGTGAATGACGGAAGCTTTAGAGAAGAAGGACTAGGATCTTGCTGCTGCTCAGAAGGAAGCACGTGAGAAGACAACGCTTGCGGACAAGAAGCTGGCTTCAGTCGGCAAGTTGGAAGAGGAGAACACGAAGTTGAAGACCGCCATCTCAGAAGCCAATCGGGAAGTCGAGCAACTAAAGAAGGACAAGGATAACCTGGCCACTGAAGTTGGAGACCTCAGAGCCAAGACGGGCAAGTTAGAGTCCTATCTGGGATAACTTGCCCCGAAACTAGTTCTGAAGCTGGAAGGTACAGCCGCTCGACTGGTTAATTGTCGTCGATTGAAGTATGTTGTAATATTGTCGACTCACTATTTTTCATGATGGGACAGAACTTTGCCAGGATTTTGAAGCTGAAACTGGGCGGGTCGAGACAGGTCTCGACCCCATCAATTGTCCTGTGAAGGATGACGTTGTGATGAAATTGTTGCGGTTGGAATCACGCTTGGACGACCGTCATTGCCTATCTGGCTCGACTGAAGGCTGCGATGACTTGGGTGGACACTGAACTCTGGCCTCAGGCGGAACTTTCTCAAGACCTCGAGTCACTGATGACTCGACTCAGTCAGATTCCTGGTCGAGTGTAGGAGTGGAAGAAGTCATCCGCTCGCTGTGGCGCTGACGTCGCCCTATCACTGGTTCGAGTGCACTGCAAGGACGCCAGGAAGACAAGTTGGCGGCTCTCAAGGTTGTGAATACTAAGAAGCACACTTTCCAGTCCTTCATGGACACCTTCCTTGAGGCTGCCTCTCACATTGCGAATAGCATTGACCTTGACAGCTTCTGTGATCCAGCCAGCCCTTGTCCCACCGAGTGATCGAAAAAACATTATGCTTCACCCTTATTTGCCTCGGAATGCCGAGTGAATTTGTAATCATTGAAACTTCTTCAAGCCTGACGCCCGAGTACTTTTAATTCGCAGTTAGAAACCTTTGGATTTATTTGAACTTGGCTTATCTTCGAATATGTTGTGTTTGTCTTCGAGCGGGATTTGTTCTTCACTCGGATTAGTGTGTGTACTCTTGATGCGACTTCCGAGGAAGAGGCCGCAGTCGACCTATTGGACAAGCCTTGAGCGGTAGTGATTAGCTCATCAACGAGGCACTCGGAAATGGTCTTGACGTCCTTGAAAGCAGCTAGCTGTTGGATGAGCCTTTGGCAGCATTGACCAACTCATCAGCAAGGCATTCAGCAATGGTCTTGACATCTCTGAAAGCAGCTCGCCCTGGCGTCAGTTTGCCTCGGCAGTGCTTACAATACCTACCTTCTTCTTGACGGTGCAGCCCCGGGGGGAGGGGTCATGGTCGACTTGTACCACTCAGCTGGGGTTTTCAAATTTAGGCGAGTACTGGGCTGCAGCTAAGCCTCTGAGCGAGAGGATTGCTCGCCACTCGGTAGAATATTTTATACTTAGGCAAGTACGGGACTGCAGCTAATCCTCTGAGTGAGAGGATTGCTCGCCACTTGGTAGGATTTTTTATACTTAGGCGAGTACCGTACTGCGGCTAAGCCCAGAGGACTGCTCGCCACTCGGTAGGATTTTTTATACTTAGGCGAGTACTGGACTACAGCTAATCCCCCGAGTGAGAGGATTGCTCGCCACTCGGTAGGATTTTTTATACTTAGGGGAGTACTGGACTGCAGCTAAGCCCCTGAGTGAGAGGACTGCTCGCCACTCGGTAGGATTTTTTATACTTAGGCGAGTACTGGACTGCAACTAAGCAGTACGCACAATCTCGTCCTTCTTCTTGACTGTGCAGCCCCGAGGGGAAGGGTCGTGGTCGACCCATACCGTTCAGTAGGATCTTTTAAATTTAGGCGAGTACTGGACTACAGCTAA
>NC_041383.1:125488695-125535602 GCF_002162155.2 Triticum dicoccoides | reverse complement strand
GTTTTTAACACTTAGGCGAGTACTGGACTGCAGCTAAGCCCCCAAGTGAGAGGCTGGCTCACCACTCGGTACGATGTTTTAACACTTAGGTGAGTACTGGACTGCAGCTAAGCCCCCGAGTGAGAGGCTCGCTCACCACTCGGTAGGATTTTTTAACACTTAGGCGAGTACTGGACTGCAACTAAGCCCCCGAGTGAGAGGTTGGCTCAACACTCGGTAGGATTTTTTAACACTTAGGTGAAACGGATTCGCAGCTAAGCCCCCCGAGTGAGAGGCTGGCTCACCGCTCGGTAGGATTTTTCTTTTCAACTTAGGCGAAATGGATTCGCAGCTAAGGCACCGATTGGGGGACTTTAGAACATGTAAAAAATGAACAACAATCATTCAGAAGACTGTAAAATCATGTCTTTGATAATCAAACTAAAAGGTATTTCTTATTACATCTCAACAGTCTGAATGCTTAAGAGTAAAAGGGGTGAAGCAGTTCCGCATTCTAGGCGCCTGGCTCATCTTTATTGTTCTCGACGTTGAAAAGATGATATGCTCAGTTGTGGAGCACTTTGGTGATGACGAAGGGGCCCTCCCAAGCAGGAGCGAGCTTGTGTGGTTTCTATTGGTCCACTCGAAGAACCAAGTCTCCTTCCTGAAATGCCCGACCCCTTACGTTTCTGGAATGGAATCGACGTAGGTCTTGTTGATAAATGGTCAACCGGATCAAGGCCATCTCTCTTTATTCTTCCAGGAGATCGACTGCATCTTGCCGAGATTGTTCTGCTTCTGCTTCCGAGAAGAGCTCGACTCAGGGCGCATTGTGGAGCAGATCACTCGGGAGTATGGCTTCAGCTCCATAGACTAAGAAGAATGGAGTTCTTCTAGTCGACCGATTAGGAGTTGTCCTTAATCCCAAAAGTACTGATGTAAGTTCATCGACCCAGGCACCTGCTGGATGCTTGAGGTCACACATCAATCGGGGTTTCAGTCCTTTGAGAATCAATCCATTTGCTCTTTCAGCCTGCCCATTCGACTGAGGATGGGCGACTGAAGCGTAATCGACCCTCGTGCCTTGGGAAGCACAAAAGGCTCTGAACTCATCAGAATCAAAGTTCGACCCGTTATCCGTGATGATGCTGTGCGGAACACCATATCTGAATATTAATTCTCTGATGAAACTCACAGCCGCACTCGCTTCAAAGTTTTTAATGGGCTTGGCTTCGATCCATTTGGTAAATTTGTCAACTTCTACCAGCACATGGGTAAACCCACTCCTGCCGGTCCTTAGAGGTCCAACCATGTACAATCCCCAGACAGCGAAAGGCCAGACGAGCGGAATAGTCTTCAGAGCTAATGCAGGCTTATGGGACATGTTGGAGTAAAACTGACAACCTTCACATTTGTCCACTATTTCTTTCACCATCTCGTTGGCATGAGGCCAGTAAAATCTGGCTCGGTATGCTTTGGCCACGAGGTCCGAGAGGACGCATGGTGACCACAGGTCCCCGAGTGAATATCATTGAGGATCATTCGGCCTTCTTCTGGTGTGATGCATTTCTGGCTCACTCCAGTTACACTTTCTCTGAACAACTGTCCTCTTATCACCGTAAAGGCTTTGGATCGTCGGACTATCTGTCGAGCCTCTTCTTCATCCTCTAGAAGTTCTTTCCTAAGAATGTATGCAATGTATGGTACTGTCCAGTCGGGAGTGATGACCAAAACCTCCATGATCAAGTCAACCACGGCTGGGATTCGACTTCAGTCGGATCTTTGGCACTCTTAGGCTGTGGGGGCTCTTCAGTGAAGGGATCCTCCTGAACTGAAGGCGAGTGAATATGTTCCAAAAACACATTGCTAGGGAAGGTCTCTGATACGTCCATTTTGCATCATGCTTTTATATCAATATTTATTGCATTACGGGTTGTCATTACACATTATATCTCAATACTTATGGCTATTCTCTCTTATTTTACAAGGTTTACCATGAAGAGGGGGAATGCCGGCAGCTGGAATTCTGGCTGGAAAAGGAGCAAACGTTGGAAACCTATTCTGCACAACTCCAAAAGTCTTGAAACTCCACGAAATAAATTTTTGGATTTATTAAGAATTTATGAGCGAAAGAAATAGGCCAGGGGCCCACACCCTGTCTAGGAGACATCCCCCCCTGTAGGGCGCGACCGCCTATCTCCTGGGCCCCCTGGTGGGCCTCCGACGTCCATCTTCTACTATATCATCACTTTTACCCTGGAAAAAATCATGGGCAATCTTACGGGACGAAACTCTACCGCCACGACGCGGAACCTTGGCGGAATCAATCTAGGGCTCTGGCGGAGCTGTTCTGCCGGGGACACTTCCCTTCGAGAGGGGGAAATCATCGCCAACGTCATCACCAACGATCCTCTCATCAGGAGGGGTCAATCTCCATCAACATCTTCACCAGCACCATCTCCTCTCAAAACCCTAGTTTATCTCTTGTATCCAATCTTGTATCAAAACCATACATTGGTACCTGTGGGTTGCTAGTGGTCTTGATTACTCCTTGTAGTTGATGCTAATTGGTTTACTTGGTGGAAGATTATATGTTCAGATCCTTTATGCATATTATTACTCCTCTGATTATGAACATGAATATGCTTTGTGAGTAGTTACGTTTGTTCCTGAGGACATGGGTGAAGTCTTGCTATTAGTAGTCATGTGAATTTGGTATTCATTCGATATTTTGATGAGATGTATGTTGTCTTTCCTCTAGTGGTGTTATGTGAATGCCGACTACATGACACTTCACCATTATTTTGGCTGAGAGGAGGGCATAGGGAAGTAATAAGTAGATGATGGGTTGCTAGAGTGACAGAAGCTTAAACCCTAGTTTATGCGTTGCTTCGTTATGGGTTGATATGGACCCATATGTTTAATGATGTGGTTAGGTTTACCTTAATACTCCTTTTTGTAGTTGCGGATGCTTGCAATAGGGGTTAGTCATAAGTGGGATTCTTGTCCAAGTTAGGGCAGTACCCAAGTGCCGGTCCACCCACATATCAAATTATCAAAGTACCGAACGCGAATCTTACGAACGTGATGAAAACTAGCTTGACGATAATTCCCAATGTGTCCTCGGGAGATCCTTCTTCATTATTAAAATTTGTCCAGGCTTATCCTTTTCTACATAAAGGATTGGGCCACCTTGCTGGACTTTATTTACTTTATTTACTTTTTGCTCATTACTATTTATCTTATCACAAAACTATCTATCGCCTACTATTTCAGTGCTTGTAGAGAAAACCTTACTGAAAACTGCTTATCATTTCCTTTTGCTCCTCGTTGGGTTCGACACTCTTACTTATCGAAAGGACTACGATAGATCCCCTACACTTGTGGGTCATCAGTCTCTCTCTTGGATCCTATGTTTGCCAATTCATCTGCAGCTTGATTTTTCAGTCAGGGTATATGGTGAAGCTCCAACCCCTCAAACTTGTTTTCCAGCTTTCTTACTGCATTGCAATAACTAGTCATGGCTGGGCTCCTGACATCCCATTCTTTCATCACTTGATTAACCACCAAATCCGAGTCACCGTAGACCATAAGGCGACGCACGCCGAGTGAAATGGCCATACGTAACTCATACAAAAGTGCTTCATATTCAGCTTCATTGTTGGAAGAGTCAAAGTGAATTTGGAGAACATAGTTAGGCATGTCCCCATGGGGGGATACCAACACTACCCCAGCACCAGAACCGTTCAGCATCTTGGAGCCATCAAAGAACATGGTCCAATGCTCCGAGTGAACTTGAGTCGGCAGTTGCTGCTCAATCCACTCGGCAAGGAAATCCGCGATTGCTTTGGGACTTGATAGATTTCTTTGCCTCAAACTTGATATCCAATGGAAGGAGTTCAATCGCCCATTTTCCCACTCGACCAGTTGCATCTCTATTGTTCAGAATTTCAAATAATGGTGCATCGCTGACGACTGTAATGGAGTGATCAGAGAAATAGTGTGCAGCCTTCTTCATGGTCATGTAGATTCCATAGACAAGCTTCTGATAATGTGGATATCGTTGCTTGGATGGAGTCAAAACTTCAGAGAGATAATATACTGGGCGTTGAACTTTGTAAGCCTTTCCTTCTTCTTCCCACTCGACGATGAGTACTGTACTGACAACTTGTCCAGTGGCTGCAATATAAACAGTAAAGGCTCTTTGCTGATTGGCGCAGTAGGCACCAGCTGGGTGGAAAGCAGGGCTTTGAGCTCTACAAACGCTGTGTCAGCTTCCTCAGTCCACTCGAACTTATCAGATTTCTTCATCAATCGGTAAAGAGGTAAGGCCTTTTCACCGAGACGAGAAATGAATCGACTCAAGGCGGCCAAACAACCAGTAAGCTTCTGAACGTCATGTACACGCACAGGGCGTTTCATTCGGAGGATGGTATCAAGTTTTTCTGGATTTGCGTTGATCCCTCGTTTGGAAACGAGGAAACCGAGTAACTTCCCACCTGGAACTCCGAATGTGCACTTTGACGGATTAAGCTTGATATCATACCTTCTTAGGTTGGCAAAGGTTTCTGCGAGGTTAGTCAGTAGGTCCGAACCTTTACGTGACCAGACCACAATGCCATCCATGTATGCTTCCACATTCTGACTGATTTGAGTGAGCAGGCACTTCTGAATCATCCTCATGAATGTGGCTCCGGCATTTTTAAGACCAAATGGCATGGTGACATAGCAAAAGCACCCAAATGGGGTGATGAAAGCCATTTTTATTTCACCGGGAACATACAGTCGGATCTGATGATACTCAGAATATGCATCTAAAAAAGACAAGCGCTCGCACCCCGTAGTCGAGTAAACAATTTGATTGATGTGGGTGAGATGGAAATGATCTTTCGGGCACGCCCGATTCATATGCTTGAAATCGATGCACATATGGAGTGAATCATCCTTCTTAGGGACCATGACCACATTGGCAAGCCACTTAGAGTGGTAGATCTCTCGGATGAACTCTGCTAGTAGGAGCCGAGACACTTCCTCGCCAATTGCCTTTCTCTTCTACACGGCGGACCGTCGAAGATGCTCTTTGACGGGTTTTATCTTGGGATCAACACGCAAACGGTGCTCAGCCAGTCCCCTGGGTACACCCGGCATGTCAGAAGGTTTCCATGCGAAGATGTCCCAGTTCTCACAGAGGAACTGGATGAGCGCTTCTTCCTATTTGCTGTCAAGTGTTGTTGAGATATGAGTCGGTGCGGCATTGGGATTGGTCGGGTGAATATGAATCGGTTTCGTTTCACCGGACGACTGAAATGCAGAATCTATGGCAGGTCTCTTAGTTCGGTGGAAATCACTCGGATCTGCATTCTTCTGATATTCTTGAAATTCAACTGCTGCCATTTGCGCATCGACAATTTTGGAACCCTTTTGGAAGCATTCCTCCGCCTTTTGCCGATTGCCAGTAACTGTGATCACACCTCTGGGACCAGGCATCTTCAACTTGAGGTACATGTAACATGGTCGAGCCATAAAACATGCGTAGGCAAGCCTACCCAGAATGGCATGATAAGCACTTTGGAAATCCACAACTTCAAATGTCATCTTTTCCTTACGGTAATTCTTGGAATCACCAAAAACGACGTCAAGGGCAATCTGGCCGAGTGATTCGGCTTTCTTTCCCGGGATAACGCCATGGAAACTCATATTGCTCTCGCTAAGTTTGGACATCGGAATGCCCATCCCCTTCAAGGTTTCAACATAAAGGATATTCAGGCCGCTACCACCATCCATTAGCACTTTGGTCAGTCGAGTGCCTTCGACCACTGGGTCGACCACCAATGCTTGCCTGCTAGGGGTGGCTATACGCGCAGGGTGATCAGACTGGTCAAACATGATGGCTGTTTGGGACCATTTCAGGTATGTAGTCGTCGTTTTATGGGCGACCATATTCACTTCTCTGTTGATAACTTTCAATCGACTCTTTCTCTCAACATCAACAAAAATCATCGGGGGGGAATTGACTTTGGGATAACCATCATCTTCTTCTTCATCCTCGTCTCTGTCCGACTCTTTTCCCTTTTCATTGGGTTGATTCTCTCAGAACTGCTGGATCAGGAGTCGACACTGTCGAGTGGTGTGTTTAGGATAAATCAGATTACCCTCTTCATCCTTCTTCGAGTGAATGTGACACAGCAAATCCAACACATCACTGCCTGGTCCTTTACCTTCTTAGGGGTCCAGGGTCCCATGGGTTTTCCTTTAAACTTTCCTTGAGCCACTACCGCAATTTCGTCGGGTGCCGCGGGCTTGGCCTTTCGTTTTTGTTTCCGATTGGAATTAATTCCGCCGGCGTCCTGGCCGACTGGTTTGCCCTTCCCACTACAGAGTCGATCTTCTTCTTCTCTGTTCGCGTACCAGGTGGCTATCTCCATCATCTGAGTCAGAGTCATGTCCCTAGTCCTACCGAACTTCAGGACCAGTTCTCGGTATTTAATGCCTTCTTTGAAGGCACACACTGCTTGATGTTCAGATACATTCTCCACTGCGTGATGCAAAGTGGTCCACCTCAGGATGAAATCCTCACAGTCTCACATGGTTTCTGCACACAATGCTGCAATTCTGTCTACCCCGCTGGCCGCTTGCAAGTGCCCTCAAAGGTTCTGACGAACACTCGAGCAAGTTCTTCCCGACTGTATATATTGTTCGGGGCTAATTGAGTCGACCATGCTCTTGCTGATCCTTCCAACATCAAAGGGAGATGTTTCATTGCCACTTCATCATTCCCGCCACCAATCTGCACAGCCACTCGGTAGTCTTCAAGCCAAGTTTCAGGCTTGGGCTCCCCAGTGAACTTGCTTACTCTAGTCGCCAACCTAAAGTTGGGGGGAATCACTGCGGCCCTGAAACATGAACCCTATTGCTAGTCAGGCGATCTCTGCCAAGGTCTTCCCTTTGTGCTCTGTTCCGGTCAACTAAACCCTGAACGAGAATAGATCTTGCATCAAAGCCTGGCTCCCTTGGGTCGACTGGTGCTCTACGTTTTCCGCTATGAAGGCGTCTGTCATTGTACTACCGAGGCACATATGATGTACTCCTCGGAGGAGGTGTGGGCATCCGACGACGGTTATCGTGGTCGAGTCGGTGATCATACTGCCCATGGCCCTCATGCCACAGGGGCGATCTTGGACTGTGGGCCGACTGGACAGTATGTGCCACCACGGATCTGCTATGAATCATATCCCGCGACTGAGACACCGTTGTGTTCAGCTCTCCTGCTGCCCAGAGTAAGGCCCGAATCTGCATCAAACCTCTACTAGCCTCCGACTGGGAAGGTTGAATTGACTCTGCTATTCGGGCTGCAGTTGTGAGATTTTGAATCGGAGTGCGGTATACCTTAGGTGGAGGTGGGAAAAGCTATCGTCGACTGGACTCGGGAATCCGTTCCCGAGCATGCTCGTCGAGAGTGCGCTGGAGGTTTTCTAGTCGAGTGTGCTCAGCCAAATTAGCCAAACGCACCGCTTCCAACTTCCGAGCCTCGCGGGTTTCTCCAACGATGGGTGTGTGGAGTGCATCCATGTTGCGGCGACGAAGTTCTTCCCTCTGCTGTGAAGAGAGGGGTTCGGGAGGGTACTTCTAATGGACGCGCGACGGATCGCCACCCCCGTCCTCGCCGTCTTCACGGCAGAAACCAGGTGGACTATGTGGTCTGTCGACCATCAAGACTTCAGCCGCAGGATCGCTACTACCACACTCGGATGCTATCTCGACGGAGCAAGTCGACAGATCGAACATGCCGTAGAGAGTTTCATCGGGCTCGATTGCCGCAACATGATGGGTGGCCGAATGTCGAGCCAGTGCGTGTTTTACCCACCGCTGAAGCCACGACTGACCGGATCGCTTGCGGTGGTGAACAGTGGAGGGAGACGACATCATTGGAGCCGACTGATACGGAGTCGACGGCTGCCGGAGAAGGACGCCGCGAACGCATGCGCGAAAGTGCGTCACCTCTCAGACGGGGAGCATCTCGGCGTGAAGGGGAGCTTCTTGAAGCCAAGTGGAGTCGTTGGTGATGAAAACGAATGTGCCGAGACGGATCTCACGCCCCTTATCCAAATCACCATTGGAAACCATGATGACGGGGATCGGAAAAATTGTAACTTCACCAACAAGTTGCTAAGACACCTGCCCCATGGTGGGCGCCAACTGTCGTGGTTCTAAGGCTGACAGTAGAAAGGGGGGTAGGTATGGACAGGCAAGATCTTAGCTATGGTGAAGTTGTACACACGAGATTTACGAGTTTAGGCCCTTCTCAGAGGAAGTAATAGCCCTACGTCTCGGTGCCCGGAGGCGGTCGACTGGATTATATGTGTGTGATGTTTACAGGGGGTGCGAACCCTTGTCCCAGAGAAGGGGGGTGGCTTATATAGAGTGCGCCAGGACCCCAGCTATCCTCCATTACCAGGGGCTTAATGTACATAAAGTAGAGGCGTTACTGATAACGCTAGTCTTAAGTGCTATTAATGACCTTAAAGACTAAGGAGTGAACGCCTGACCGTTGCAATGCTGAGTGATCCTGATCTTCGATAGGTCGAGTGATTCCTTGTATGGTCGAGTGACAACAAGTATGAGGGGTATCCAAGTGTTATGATTAGTCGAGTGGATTGCACTCGACACCTTTGACTGGGGGTTCTTCGTTGCCTCTTGGACTTCTTATCTTCTAGGGTAGGGACCTTGGGTAGGACGCATAGGTCAGGCCTATGACCCAGTCCCAGGTATGTATCCACATCAGTCAATTCAACCACACCTCAAGGTTAATTATCTGCAGCAAAGTGATCAATAGCACAGTAATATGATAATTTTGTTGGTGAACATAGCATGCAATTTCAAAAAAATTCCTACGATCACGCAAGATCTATCTAGGAGATGCATAGCAACGAGAGGGGAAGAGTGTGTCCACGTACCCTCGTAGACCGAAAGCAGAAGCGTTAGTTAACACGGTTGATGTAGTCGAACGTATTCACGATCCAACCGATCCAAGTACCCAACATACGGCACCTCCGTGTTCAACACATGTTCGGCTCAATGACGTCCCTCGGACTCTTGATCTAGTAGAGGGTTGAGGGAGAGTTCTGTCAGCATGATAGCGTGGTGACGGTGTTGATGATGTGATCCATGCAGGGCTTCACGTAAGCACTATGATGCTATGACCGGAGGAGTAAATTGTGGAGCGGGGCACCGCACACGGCAAAGAGAACAATTGATGTGCCTTTGGGGTGTCCCCTGCCCACGTATATAAAGGAGGGGGGATAGAGGCCGACGGCCAGGAGGAGCGCGCCATGGGGGGAGTCCTACTTCGACTCCTAGTCCAAGTAGTATTCGGCCCCCCCTTCTACCTTTTTTCACCGGAGGGAATAGGAAGGAGAGGGAGAGGGAAATGGAAGGGGCACCGCCCCCTCCTCCTTGTCCTATTCGGACTCCCTAGGAGGGGGGCGCGGCCACCCCCCGCGAGCTTCCTGAGGGAGTCATGGATAAGGGGTTATCCGGATAGCCGGACTATGTACTTTGGCCGGACTGTTGGACTATTAAGATACAAGATTGAAGACTTCATCCCGTGTCTGGATGGGACTCTCCTTGGAATGGAAGGCAAGATTGGTGATTCGGATGTAGATCTCCTTCTCTGTAACCGACTCTGTGTAACCCTAGCCCCCTCCGGTGTCTATATAAACCAGAGGGTTTAGTCCATAGGAGACAACAATAATCATACCATACGCTAGCTTCTAGGGTTTAGCCTCTATGATCTCGTGGTAGATCCACTATTGTAATACTCATATCATCAAGATCAATCAAGCAGGAAGTAGGGTATTACCTCCATCGAGAGGGCCCAAACCTGGGTAAACATCGTGTCCCCAGTCTCCTGTTACCATTAGCCTTAGACACACAGTTCGGAACCCCCAACCCGAGATCCGCCGGTTTTGACACCGACACTTCCCTCTCTCTCCCTTAGGCCCATGTTGACCCAACACTTCCCCCCCCCCGGGGGGGGGGGGGGTCCGGTAACCCCTCGGTACTCCGAAAAATGTCCGAACCTCTCCGAAACTATTCCGGTGTCCGAACATAACTTTACAATATATCAATCTTTACCTCTCGACCATTTCGAGACTCCTCGTCATGTCCATGATCTCATCCAGGACTCCGAACAAACTTTGGTCATCAAAAACACATAACTCATAATACAAATCATCATCATCGAACGTTAAGCGTGCGGACCCTACGGGTTCTCGAACTATGTAGACATGATCGAGACACATCTCCGATCAATAACCAATAGCGGAACCTGGATGCTCATATTGGCTCCTACATATTCTACGAAGATCTTTATGAGTCAAATCACACAACAACATACGTTGTTCCCTTTGTCATCGGTATGTTACTTGCCCGAGATTCGATCATCGGTATCATCATACCTAGTTCAATATCATTATCGGCAAGTCTCTTTACTTGTTTCGTAATGCTTCATCTCACAACTAACTCATTAGTCAAATTCCTTGCAAGGCTTATAGTGATGAGCATTACCGAGAGGGCCCAGAGATACCTCTCCGATACACGAAGTGATAAATCCTAATCTCGATCTATGCCAACCCAACAAACACCTTCGGAGACACCTGTAGAGCATATTTATAATCACCCAGTTACGTTGTGACATTTGATAGCACACAAGGTGTTCCACCGATATTTGGGAGTTGCATAATCTCATAGTCAGAGGAACATGTATAAGTCATGAAGAAAGCAATAGCAATAAAACTTAACGATCATTATGCTAAGTTAACAGATGGGTCTTGTCCCTCACATCATTCTCTAATGATGTGATCCTGTTCATCAAATGACAACACATGTCTATGGTCAAGAAACATAACCATCTTTGATTAACGAGCTAGTCAAGTAGAGGCATACTAGGGACACTATGTGATACGTCTCCAACGTATCTATAATTTTTGATTGTTCCATGCTATTATATTACCTGTTTTGGATGTTTTTACGCTTTATTTTACACATTTATATCATTTTTGGGACTAACCTACTAACCGGAGGCCCGGCCCGTATTGCTGTTTTTTTGCCTATTTCAGTATTTCAAAGAAAAGGAATATCAAATGGAGTCCAAATGGAATGAAACCTTCGGGAGCGTGATTTTTGGAACAAACGTGATCGAGAGGACTTGGAGTGCAAGCCAAAAAGCAGCCGAGGCGGCCACGAGGGTGGAGGGCGCTCCCACCCCTATAGGGCACGCCCCCCCTATATCGTGGGCCCCTCGGGCGGCCACAGACGTGCTTCTTCCTCCTATATATACCCACGTACCCTGAAAACATCCAGGGAGCAACCGAAACACAATTTCCACCACTGTAACCTTCTGTATCCACGAGATCCCATCTTGGAGCCTCCGCCGGCGCTCCACCGAAGGGGGAATCGACCATGGAGAGCTTCTACATCAACACCATAGCCCTTCCGATGAGTTGTGAGTAGTTTACCATAGACCTTCGGGTCCATAGTTATTAGCTAGATGGCTTCTTCTCTCTTTTTGGATCTCAATACAATGTTCTCCCCCTCTCTTGTGGAGATCTATTTGATGTAACTCCTTTTGTGGTGTGCTTGTCGAGATCCGATGAATTGTGGGTTTATGATCAAGTTTATCTACGAGAAATATTTGAATTTCCTCTGAATTCTTTTATGTATGATTGAGTTATCTTTGCAAGTCTCTTCGAATTTTCAGTTTGGTTTGGCCTACTAGATTGATCTTTCTTGCAATGGGAGAAGTGCTTAGCTTTGTGTTCAATCTTGCGGTGTCCTTTCCCAGTGACAGCAGGGGCAACAAGGCACGCATTGTATTGTTTCCATCGAGGATAAAAAGACGGGGTTTATATCATATTGCATGGATTTATCCCTCTACATCATGTCATCTTTCTTAAAGCGTTACTATGTTCTTATGAACTTAATACTCTAGATGCATGCATGCTGGATAGCGGTCGATGTGTGGAGTAATAGTAGTAGATGCAGGCAGGAGTCGGCTACTTGTTGCGGACGTGACGCCTATATACATGATCATGCCTAGATAATCTCATAATTATTCGCTTTTCTATCAATTGCTCGACAGTAATTTGTTCACCCACCATAATACTTATGCTATCTTGAGAGAAGCCTCTAGTGAAACCTATGGCCCCCGGGTCTATCTTTTATCATATAAGCTTTCAATCTACTTTTATTTGTATCTTTACTTTTCCAATATATATCATAAAATACCAAAAATATATTTATCTTATCATATTATCTCTATCAGATCTCACTTTCGCAAGTGGACATGAAGGGATTGACAACCCCTTTATCGCGTTGGTTGCGAGTTCTTTGTTTGTTTGTGTAGGTGCGTGGGACTTTTGAGGAGCCTCCTACTGGATTGATACATTGGTTCTCAAAAACTGAGGGAAATACTTACGCTACTGTGTTGCATCACCCTTTCCTCTTCAAGGAAAACCAACGCAAGCTCAAGACGTAGCACTATGTTTTGTCTATCTATTCACACATGTACTAAGTTTCCGGTTAATACAATGCTAGCATGAATAAAAACATTTATCATGATGTAAGGAAATATAAATAACAACTTTATTATTGCCTCTAGGGCATATTTCCTTCAGTCTCCCTCTTGCACAAGAGTCAATAATCTAGATTACATAGTAATGATTCCAACACCCATGGAGTTTTGGTACTGATCATGTTTGCTCGTGGAAGAGGCTTTGTCAACGAGTCGGCAACATTCAGATCCATATGTATTTTGCAAATATCTATGTCTCCCTCCTTGACTTGATCGCGGATGGAATTGAAGCGTCTCTTGATGTGTTTGGTTCTCTTGTGAAATCTAGATTCCTTTTCCAAGGCAATTGCTCCAGTATTGTCACAAAAGATTTTCATTGGACCCAATGCACTAGGTTTTACGCCTAGATCATATATGAATTCCTTTATCCAGACTCCTTCATTTGTTGCTTCCGAAGGAGCTATGTACTCCGCTTCACACGTAGATCCCGCCACGACGCTCTGCTTGGAACTGCACCAACTGATAGCTCCACCATTCAATATAAATATGTATCCGGTTTGTGACTTAGAGTCATCTGATCAGTGTTAAAGCTTGCATCGACATAACCATTTACGACAAGCTCTTTGTCACCTCCATAAACGAGAAACATATCCTTAGTCCTTTTCAGGCATTTTAGGATGTTCTTGACTATTGTCTAGTGATCCACTCCTGGATTACTTTGGTACCTTCCTGCTAAACTTATAGAAAGGCACACATTAGGTCTGGTACACAGCATTGCATACATGATACAACCTATGGCTGAGGCATAGGGTATGAATTTCATTTTCTCTCTATCTTCTGCAGTGGTCGGGCATTGAGTCTGCATCAACTTCACACCTTGGAACACAGGCACAGACCCTTTCTTTGACTGATCCATTTTGAACTTCTTCAAAACTTTATCAAGGTATGTTCTTTATGAAAGTCCAATTAAGCGTATTGATCTATCTCTATAGATCTTGATGCCCAATATATAAGCAGCTTCACCGAGGTCTTTCATTGAAAAATTCTTATTCAAGTATCCTTTTATGTTATCCAGAAATTATGTATTATTTCCAATCAACGACATGTCATCCAGATATAATATTAGGAATGCTACAAAGCTCCCACTCACTTTCTTGTAAATACAGGCGTCTCCAAAGGTCTGTATAAAACCATATGCTTTGATCACATTATCAAAGCGTATATTCCAACTCCGAGAGGCTTGCACCAGTCCATAAATGGATCGCTGGAGCTTCCACACTTTCTTAGCACCTTTTGGATCAACAAAACCTTCTGGTTGTATCATATACAACTCTTCTTTAAGAAATCCATTTAGGAATGCAGTTTTGACATCCATTTGCCAGATTTCATAATCATAAAATGCGGCAATTGCTAACATGATTCAAACAGACTTAAGCATTGCTACAGGTGAGAAGGTCTCATCATAGTCAACTCCTTGAACTTTGTCAAAAACCTTTCGCAACAAGTCGAGCTTTGTAGATAGTAACATTACCGTCAACGTCAGCCTTCTTGTTGAAGACCCATTTATTTTCTATGTCTTGCCGATCATTGGGCAAGTCCACCAAAGTCCACACTTTGTTCTCATACATGGATCCCATCTCAGATTTCATGGCCTCAAGCCATTTTGCGGAATTTGGGCTCATCATTACTTCCTCATAGTTTGAAGGTTCATCATGGTCTAGTAACATGACTTCCAGAATAGGATTACTGTACCACTCTAGTGCGGATCGTACTCTGGTTGACCTACGAGGTTCGGTTGTATCTTGATCTAAAGTTTCATGATCATCATCATTAGCTTCCTCACTAATTGGTGTAGGAATCACTGGAACTAATTCCTGCGATAAACTACTTTCCAATTCGGGAGAAGGTACAATTACCTCATCAAGTTCTACTTTCCTCTCACTCACTTCTTTCGAGAGAAACTCCTTCTCTAGAAAGGATCCATTCTTAGCAACGAATATCTTGCCTTCGGATCTGTGATAGAAGGTGTACCCAATCCTTTGGGTATCCTATGAAGACGCATTTCTCCGATTTGGGTTCGAGCTTATCAGGTTGAAGCTTTTTCACATAAGCATCGCAGCCCCAAACTTTAAGAAACAACGTCTTAGGTTTCTTGCCAAACCACAATTCATATGGTGTCGTCTCAACAGATTTAGATGGTGCCCTATTTAATGTGAATGCAGCGGTCTCTAAAGCATAACCCCAAAACGATAGCGATAAATCAATAAGAGACATCATAGATCGCACCATATCTAATAAAGTACGGTTACGACGTTCGGACACACCATTACGCTGTGGTGTTCCAAGTGGCGTGAGTTGCGAAACTATTCCACATTGTTTCAAATGAAGACCAAATTCGTAACTAAAATATTCGCCTCTATGATTAGATCGTAGAAACTTTATTTTCTTGTTACGATGATTTTCCACTTCACTCTGATATTCTTTGAACTTTTCAAATGTTCCAGACTTATGTTTCATTAAGTAGATATACACATATCTGCTCAAATCATCTGTGAAGATCAGAAAATAACGATACCCCCCACGAGCCTCAACACTCATCGAACCGCATACATCGGTATGTATTATTTCCAATAAGTCAGTAGCTCGTTCCATTGTTGCGGAGAATGGAGTTTTAGTCATCTTGCCCATGAAACATGCTTCGCAAGCACCAAGTGATTCATAATCAAGTGATTCCAAAAGCCCATCAGCATGGAGTTTCTTCATGCGCTTTACACCAATATGGCCTAAACGGCAGTGCCACAAATAAGTTGCATTATCATTATCAACTTTGCATCTTTTGGCTTCAATATTATGAACATGTGTATCACTATGATCGAGATTCAACAAAAATAGACAACTCAACAAGGGTGCATGACCATAAAAGATATTACTCATATAAATAGAACAACCATTATTCTCTGATTTAAATGAATTACCGTCTCGCATCAACAAGATCCAGATATAATGTTCATGCTCAACGCTGGCACTAAATAACAATTATTTAGGTCTAAAACTAATCCCGAAGGTAGATGTAGAGGTAGCGTGCCGACGGCGATCACATCAACCTTGGAACCATTTCCGGCGCGCATCATCACCTAATCCTTAGCCAATCTTCATTTAATCCATAGCCCGTGTTTTGAGTTGCAAATATGAGCAATAGAACCAGTATCAAATACACAGGCGCTACTACGAGCATTAGTAAGGTAAGCATCAATAACATGTATATCAAATATACCTTTCACTTTGCCATCCTTCTTATCTGCCAAATACTTGCGGCAGTTCCGTTTCCAGTGCCCAGTCCCTTTGTAGTAGAAGCACTCAGTTTCAGGCTTAGGTCCAAACTTGGGCTTCTTCCCGGGAGTAGCAACTTGCTTGCTATTCTTCTTGTAGTTCCCCTTCTTCCCTTTGCCTTTTTCTTGAAACTAGTGGTTTTATTAACCATCAACAATTGATGCTCCTTCTTGATTTCTACTTCCGCAACCTTTAGCATTACGAACAGCTTGGGAATAGTCTTTTCCATCCCTTGCATATTATAGTTCATCATGAAGCCTTTATAGCTTGGTGGCAGTGATTGAAAAACTCTGTCAATGACACTATGATCAGGAAGATTAACTCCCAGCTGAGTCAAGTGGTTATGGTTCCTAGACATTGTGAGTATGTGTTCACTGACAGAACTATTCTCCTCCATTTTGCAGCTATAGAACTTGTTGGAGACTTCATATCACTCAACTCAGGCATTTGCTTGAAACATTAACTTCATCTCTTGGAACATCTCATATGCTCCATGACATTCAAAACGTCTTTGAAGTCCCGATTCTAAGCCGTAAAGCATGGCACACTGAACTATCGAGTAGTCATTAGATCGAGTCTGCTAGACGTTCATAACATCAACATCTGCTCCTGCAGCAGGCCTTGCACCTAGTAGTGCTTCCAATAGGTAATTCTTTTATGCAGCAATGAGGATAATCCTCAAGTTATGGACCCAGTCTGTGTAATTGCTACCATCATCTTTCAACCTTGCTTTCTCTAGGAACACATTAAAATTCAAGGGAATGGTAGCACGGGCCATTTATCTACAACAACATAGATATCCAAAAAACTATCACGACTAAGTTCATGATGAATTAAAGTTCAGCTAATCATATTACTAAAGAACTCCCACTTAGATAGACATCCCTCTAGTCCTCTAAATGATCACGTGATCCATATCAACTAAACCATGTCCGATCATCACGTGACATGGAGTTGTTTTCAATGGTGAACATCTCTATGTTGATCATATCTACTATATGATTCACGTTCGACCTTTCGGTCTTAGTGTTCTAAGGCCATATCTGCATATGCTGGGCTTGTCAAGTTTAACCTGAGTTCTGCATGTGCAAAACTGGCTTGCACCTGTTGTATCTAAATGTAGAGCTTATCACACCCGATCATCACGGGGTGCCTCAGCACGGCGAACTGTAGCAACAGTGCATATTCAGGGAGAACACTTATACCTTGAAATTTAGTGAGGGATCATCTTATAATGCTACCGTCGTACTAAGCAAAATAAGATGCATAAAAGATAAACATCACATGCAATCAAAATATGTGACATGATATGGCCAGTGCCTTTGATCACCATCTCCAAAGCACCATCATGATCTTCATTGTCACCGGCTTGACACCTTGATCTCCATCGTAGCATAATATTCGTCTCGCTAACTATAGCTTCCATGACTATCGCTACCGCTTTTTGATAAAGTAAAGCAATTACATGGCGATTGCATTTCATACAATAAAGCGACAACCATATGGCTACTGCCAGTTGCCGATAAATTTGTTACAAAACATGATCATCTCATACAACAATTTATATCACATCATGTCTTGACCATATCCCATCACAACAAGGCCCGCAAAAAACAAGTTACACGTCCTCTACTTTGTTTTTGCAAGTTTTACGTGGCTACTACGGGCTTCTAGCAAGAACCGTTCTTATCTACGCATCAAAACCATAATGATTTTTCGTCAAGTGTGATGTTTTAACCTTCAACAAGGACCGGCCGTAGTCAAACTCGATTCACCTAAAGTTGGAGAAACAGACACCCGCCAGCCACCTGTGTGCAAAGCAGGTCGGTGGGACTAGTCTCATGAACAGGGTCATGTAATGTTGGTCCGAGCCGCTTCATCCAACAATACCGCTGAATCAAAGTAAGACGTTGGTGGTAAGCAGTATGACTATTATCGCCCACACCTCTCTGTGTGTTCTACTCGTGCATATCATCTACGCACAGACCTAGCTCGGATGCCACTGTTGGGGAATGTAGCATGCAATTTCAAAAAATTTCCTCCAACCACGCAAGTTCTATCTAGGAGATGCATAGCAACAAGAGGGGGAGAGTGTGTCCACGTACCCTCATAGACTGAAAGCGGAAGCGTTAGTTAACGCGGTTGATGTAGTCGAACGTCTTCACGATCCAACTAATCCAAGTACCGAACGTACGACACCTCCGTGTTCAGCACATGTTCAGCTCGGACCGCGTGGTGATGGTGTTCATGATGTGATCTGCGCAGGGCTTCACCTAAGCACTACGATGCTATGACCGGAGGAGTAAACTATGGAGGGGGGCACCGCACACGGCAAAGAGAACAATTGATGTGCCTTTGGGGTGCCCCCTACCCACATATATAATGGAGGGGCGAGAGAGACCGGCGGCCAGGAGGGGCACGCCATGGGGGGGTTCCTACTTGGACTCCTAGTCCAAGTAGGATTCGCCCCCCCCCCTTCTACCTTTTTTCACCGGAGGGAATAGGAAGGAGAGGGAGAGGGAAAGGGAAGGGGGGCACCACCCCCTCCTCCTTGTACTATTTGGACTCCCTAGGAGAGGGCGCCGGCCACCCCCTGCGGGCTTCCCTCTCTCTCCCTTAGGCCCATGTTGGCCCAACACTTCCCTGAGGGGTTCCGGTAACCCCTCGTACTCCGAAAAATGTTTGAACCTCTCCGAAACTATTCCAGTGTCCTAACATAACCTTCCAATATATCAATCTTTACCTTTCGAACATTTCGAGACTCCTCGTCATGTTCGTGGTCTCATCTGGGACTCCAAACAAACTTTGGTCATCAAAAACACATAACTCATAATACAAATCGTCATCAAACGTTAAGCGTGCGGACTCTATGGGTTCGAGAACTATGTAGACATGATCGAGAAACATCTCTGATTAATAACCAATAGCGTAACCTAGATGCTCATTTTAGCTCCTACATATGCTACGAAGATCTTTATCGGTCAAACCGCACAAGAATGTACGTTGTTTGTTTGTCATCGATATGTTACTTGCCCGAGATTCGATCGTCAGTATCATCATACCTAGTTCAATCTCGTTACCGGCAAGTCTCTTTACTCGTTCCATAATGCTTCATCCCACAACTAACTCATTTGTCACATTGTGCAAGGCTTATAGTGATGAGCATTACCGAGAGAGCCCAGAGATATCTCTCTGATACACGGAGTGACAAATCCTAATATCAATCTATGCCGACCCAACAAACACCTTCGGAGACACATGTAGAGCATCTTTATAATCACCCAGTTATGGTGTGACGCTTGATAGCGCACAAGGTGTTCCTACGGTATTCGGGAGTTGCATAATCTCATAGTCAGAGGAACATGTATAAGTCATGAAGAAAGTAATAGCAATAGAACTTAACAATCATTATGCTAAGATAACGGATGGGTCTTGTCCATCACATCATTCTCTGATGATGTGATCTCGTTCATCAAATGACAACACATGTCTATGTCAGGAAACATAACCATCTTTGATTAACGAGATAGTCAAGTAGAGGCATACTAGGGACACTATGTTTTGTCTATGTATTCACACATGTACTAAGTTTCCAGTTAATACAATTATAGCATGAATAATAAACATTTATCATGATATAAGGAAATATAAATAACAACTTTATTATTGCCTCTAGGGCATATTTCCTTCAAGTTTTGATAATAGTGGTAGCAGCAATAGTAATGGTAACAATGATATCAATATTTCTGTAGCAACTGCAATAGTGACAGTAGTAATAGCAACTTAGCAAGAACAATATATAGGAAAATCGTAGGCATTGGATCGGTTATTCGTTGGATGGTATTCATCATGAGATAGTCATAACCTAGGGCGATACTGCACTAGCTCTAGTTCATAAATATAATGTAGGCATGTATTCCGTAAATAGTCATACATGCTTATGGAAAGAACTTGCATGGCATCTTTTGTCCTACCCTCCCGTGGCAGCGGGGTCCTATTCGAAACTAAGGGATATTAAGGCCTCCTTTTAATAGAGCACCGGAACAAAGCATTAGCACAGAGTGAATACATGAACTCCTCAAAGTATAGTCATCACCGGGAGTGGTCCCGACTATTAGCACTCCGGGGTTGCCGGATCATAACACGTAGTAGGTGACTATAACTTGCAAGGTCGGATCTAGAACATGGATATAATGGTGATAGCATAAACGGTTCAGATCTAAAATCATGGCACCCGGGCCCAAAGTGACAAGCATTAAGCATGGCAAAGTCATAGCAACATCAATCTCAGAACATAATGGATAGGATCAGGCCCTAACAAAACTAACACGATTACATGATGAATCTCATCCAACTCCTCACCGACCAGCGAGTCTACAAAGGAATTACTCACTCCCGGTGGGGAGCAATCTGGAATTGGTGATGGAGAAGTGTTGGTGATGACAAAGATCGAAGAATTCCCCTCTCTAGAGCCCCGAACGGACTCCAGATCTTGCCTCCCGATGAAGAAGAGGAGACGGTGGTGGCTCTGTCTCGTGAAACGCGATAATTCTTTCTCCTTATTTTTTTTGGAAAAATAGGATTTTATAGCGTCAGTTTCAGGGTCTGCGGGGCCACCAGGTGGGGATAACCCACCTGGGCGCACCTGGAGGGGGTGGCGCGCTCTGGTGGATTGTGCCCACCCAGGTGCCCCCCTTGGTGGTTCTTCGCTCCAAAAATTCTCTTTTACTGTATAAAAAATCCTTGCAAAGTTTCATTCCATTCTGAGAACTTTTATTTTTGCACAAAAACAACACCATGGTAGTTCTGCTGAAAACAGCGTCAGTCCGGGTTTGTTTCATTCAAATCATGCAAATTAGAGTCCAAAACAAGAGGAAAAGCGTAAGAAAAAGTATATACAACGGAGACGTATTAGGCGGCGGTCGAAGTACATCGTCCATAGCGTGTGGCTGTCGGCGGTGTACCTCGGCTCGTTTCTCTTCTCCTCTGACAGCGATGAGCGGATGCAAGCTATCTCTGCGCGCCGTTCTGCACCGGTTGGCACCGGGGGCACCGAGACGCCACCGGCTCTTAGCCTCCACAAGCCCGGCACCCGCATGTCCGGGGGCGCAGGTAGTCGGCATCGTAGAGGAGGCACACCTCGTCCTTGCACAGATGGCATCGCCGAGAGCCGTTCGCAGCTATGGCGTTGCCTGGGTAATGCTCAGCCGTTGCTCATCGGCGAGGGAAGAGTGGGGGAGAGGGGCTTCGGTGGCGAGAGAGGCGTCAGTGGCGAGTTGTGGTGAGAGGGGTGTCGGTGGCGATTGTGGCATTCACTGGCCGGGATGTTGATGACCCACAAGTGTATGGCGTCAATTGTAGCTCTTTTTTGAAAAGTAAGAGTGTCGAACCTAATGAGGAGCAGAAGGAAATGACAAGTGGTTTTTAGCAGGGTAATGTCTGCAAGTGCTAAAATTGTAAGTAGCAAAGTAGTTTGGTAGCAAGATAATTTATAATGATCAAGTAACAATAGTAGTAACAAAAGTGCAGCAAGGTAGCCCAATCCTTTTGAGACAAAGGACATGCCAAAACATTTTCTTATAATAAGCAAAGTGTTCTTGAGGGTACATGGGAATTTCATCTAGTTACTTTCGTCATGTTGGTTTGATTTGTGTTCGCTACTTTCATAATTTGATATGTGGGTGGACCGGTGCTTAGGTGCTGTTCTTACTTGGAAAAACCTCCTACTTATGATTGACCCTCCCGCAACCATCCACAACTATGAGAAAAGTATTAAGAATAAATTCTAACCATAGCATTAATCTCTAAGATCCAATCGGTCCCTTACGGAATAGTGCATAAACTGGGGTTTAAGTTTCTGTCACTCTCTCAACCTACCATCTATTTACTACTCCACAATGCATTCCCTTAGGCCCAAATATATATGGTGAAGTGTCATGTAGTCGACGTTCACATGACACCACTAAGGGAATCACAACATACATACCATCAAAATATTGAACACATATCAAGTTCACATGATTACTTGCAACATGATTTCTTCCGTGACCTCAAGAACAAAAATAACTACTCACAAATAATCAACATGCTCATGATCAGAGGGGTCTTAAATAGCATAATGGATCTGAACATATAATCTTCCACCAAATAAACCATATAGTAATCAAGTACAAGATGTAATCAACACAAATAGTCACCCCCTAGCACCAATCTATAGTTTCGGTAACAAGATTGAATACAAGATATAAACTAGGGTTTGAGATGAGATGGTGCTGGTGAAGATGTTGATGGAGATTTCCCTCCCCAAGATGGGAGAGTTGTTGGCGACGATGATTTCCCTCTCCGGGATGGAAGTTCCCCCGGCGGGATTTCTCCACTTGAGGGAAAAATTGCTCCTGCCCAAGTGATACGTCTCCAACGTATCTATAATTTTTGATTGTTCCATGCTATTATATTACCTGTTTTGGATGTTTATGGGCTTTATTTGACACAATTATATCATTTTTGGGACTAACCTACTAACCGGAAGCCCAGCCCGTATTGCTGTTTTTTTGCCTATTTTAGTATTTCAAAGAAAAGGAATATCAAACGGAGTCCAAATGGAATGAAACCTTCAGGAGCGTGATGTTTGGAACGAACGTGATCCATAGGACTTGGAGTGCAAGTCAAGAAGCAGCAGAGGCAGCCACGAGGGTGGGGGCGCGCCCACCCCTACAGGGCGCGCCCCCTGTCTCGTGGGCCCTCGGGTGGCCACTGACGTACTTCTTCCTCCTATATAAGCCTACGTACCCTGAAAACATCCAGGGAGCCACCGAAGAAATATCTCCGCCACCGTAACCTTTTGTATCCGCGAGATCCCATCTTGGAGTCGTCGCCGACGTTCTGCCGGATGGGGAATCCACCATGGAGGGCTTATACATCAACACCATAGCCCCTCCGATGAGTTGTGAGTAGTTTACCACAGACCTTCGGGTCCATAGTTATTAGCTAGATGGCTTCTTCTATCTTTTTGGATCTCAATACAATGTTCTCCCCCTCCCATGTGGAGATCTTTTTGATGTAAACTCTTTTTGCGGTGTGTTTGTCGAGATCCGATGAATTGTGGGTTTATGATCAAGTTTATCTATGAATAATATTTGAATCTTCTCTGAATTATTTTATGTACGATCATGTTATCTTTGCAAGTCTCTTCGAATTATCAGTTTGGTTTGGCTTACTAGATTGATCTTTCTTGCCATGGGAGAAGTGCTTAGCTTTGGGTTCAATCTTGCGGTGTCCTTACCCAGTGACAGAAAGGGTTGCAAGGCACGTATTGTATTGTTGCCATCGAGGATAAAAAGATGGGGTTTATATCATATTGCTTGAGTTTATCCCTCTACATCATGTCATCTTTCTTAATGCGTTACTCTGTTCTTATGGACATAATACTCTAGATGCATGCTGGATAGCGGTCGATGTGTGGAGTAATAGTAATAGATGAAGGCAGGAGTCGGTCTACTTGTCACGGACGTGATGCCTATATACATGATCATGCCTGGATAATCTCATAATTATTCGCTTTTCTATGAATTGCTCGACAGTAATTTGTTCACCCACCATAATACTTATGCTATCTTGAGAGAAGCCTCTAGTGAAACCTATGGCCCCAGGGTCTATCCTTTATCATATAAGCTTTCAATCTACTTTTATTTGCATATTTATTTTCTGCATCTATATTATAAAATACCAAAAATATATTTATCTTATCATATTATCTCTATCAGATCTCACTTTTGCAAGTGGCCGTGAAGGGATTGACAACCCCTTTATCGTGTTGGTTGCGAGTTCTTTATTTGTTTGTGTAGGTTCGTGGGACTTGTGAGGAGCCTCCTACTGGATTGATACATTGGTTCTCAAAAACTGAGGGAAATACTTACGCTACTGTGCTGCATCACCCTTTCCTCTTCAAGGAAAACCAACGCAAGCTCGAGACATACGAAGAAGGATTTCTGGAGCCGTTGCCGGGGAGGTCTTCGCTCAAGTCAAGACATACCAAGTACCCATCACAAACTCATCTCCCTTGCATTTACTTTATTTGCCATTTGCCTCTTGTTTTCCTCTCCCCCACTTCACCCTTGCCGTTTTATTTGCCCTCTCTTTCCCAATCTCTCTCTCTTTTCCTCTTGCCTTCTTCTTCCTCTCTCTTTCGCTTGCCTTTTCTGTTTGCTTGTGTGTTGTATTACTTGTCGTCATGGCGCAAGATAATACCAAATTGTGTGATTTCTACAATACCAATAATAATGATTTCCTTAGTACTCCGATTGCTCCTCTTAATGATATTGAGTCTTGTGAAAGAAATGTTGCTTCGCTGAATCTTGTTATGAAAGACCAATTCTCCGGCCTTCCTAGTGAAGATGCCGCTACTCATCTAAACAACTTTGTTGATTTGTGTGAGATGCAAAAGAAAAAAGACACGAATAATGATATTGTTCAATTGAAGTTATTTCCGTTTTCACTTAGAGATCGTGCTAGAGTTTGGTTTTCGTCTTTGCCTAAAAATAGTATTGATTCTTGGAACAGGTGCAAAGATGCTTTTATCTCTAAATATTTTCCTCCCGCTAAGATCATCTCGTTTAGGAACAATATTATGAATTTTAAACAACTTGATCATGAACATGTTTCCCAATCTCGGGAAAGAATGAAATTGATGATTCGCAATTGCCCTACTCATGGTTTGAATTTATGGATGATCATATAAAAATTTTATGCCGGATTAAACTTTGCTTCTAGAAATCTTTTAGATTCAGCCGCCGGAGGCACATTTACGGAAATCACTTTAGGAGATGCTACAAAACTTCTTTATAATATTATGGCTAATTATTCTCAATGGCACACCGAACCATCTACTAGTAAAAAAGTGCATGCTATAGAAGAAATTAATGTTTTGAGTGGAAAGATGGATGAGCTTATGAGATTGTTTGCTACTAAGAGTTCTTCTATTGATCCCAATGATATGTCTTTATACACCTTGATTGAGAATAACAATGAGTCTATGGATGTAAATTTTGTTGGTAGGAATAATTTTGGAAACAATGCTTATAGAGGAAACTTTAATCCTAGACCGTTCCCTAGCAATTCCTCTAATAATTATGAAAATTCCTACAATAATTCTTATGGCAATTTTAATAAGATGCCCTCTGATTTTGAAAATAGTGTGAAAGAATTTATGGTCTCTCAAAATAATTTTAATGCTTTGCTTGAAAAAATTGCTCAAAGTTGATGATTTGGCTAGGAACGTTGATAGAGTTTCGCTTGATGTTGATTCTCTTAAACTTAGATCTTCTTCTCCTAAGCATGATATCGATGAATCTCTCAAAGCAATGAGAATTTCCATTGACGAGTGCAAGGAAAGAACCGCTAGATTGCGTGCTAAGAAAGATAGCTTTGTAAAGGCATGTTCTTCTAGTTTCCATGAAAATAATGATGAAGATCTTAAAGTTATTGATGTGCCTCCTATTAGATCTTTGTTTTGCAATATGAATCTTGATAATAATGGGACTGGAGATGAGTCAACTTTATTTAGAAGGCGTCCCAAAAATTTGGAGTTTTTAGATCTTGATGCTAAATTTGGTAAAAGTGGGATTGGAGAGGTCATGACTTTAAATAGTATTCAACCAACTATCTCGGATTTCAAGGAATTTGATTATGACAATTTTTCTTTAAAAGGTTGTATTTCCTTGTTGCAATCCGTTGTTAATTCTCCGCATGCTTATAGTCAAAATAAAGCTTTTACCAAACATATCGTTGATGCCTTGATGCAATCTTATGATGAAAAACTTAATTAGGAAGTTTCTATACCTAGAAAACTTAATGATGAGTGGGAACCTACTATAAAGATTAGAATTAACGATCATGAGTGTTTTGCTTTGTGTGATTTGGGTGCTAGTGTTTCCACGATTCCGAAAAGTTTATGTGATATTCTAGGTTTCCATGATCTTGATGATTGCTCTTTAAATTTGTACCTTGCGGATTCCACCATTAAAAAGCCAATGGGAAGAATCAATGATGTTCTCATTGTTTCAAATAGTAATTTGGTGCTTGTAGATTTTATCGTTCTTGATATAGATTGCAATCTTTCTTGCCCTATTATTCTTGGTAGACCTATCCTTAGAACGATTGGTGTGATTATTGATATGAAGGAAGGGAATATTAGATTCCAATTTCCATTAAAGAAAGGCATGGAGAACTTTCCAAGAAAGAAATTCAAATTACCTTATGAATCTATCATGTGATCTACCTATGAATGAAGTTCCAAAGATGGCACTACTTAGATCTATCTTCGCTTTTATGCCTAGCTAGGGGCGTTAAACGATAGCGCTAGTGGGGAGGCAACCCAATTTTCTTTGTGTTTTTTGTTTTTGTTCCTGTTTAGTAATAAATTTTGCATCTAATTTCTGTTTAGATGTGTTTTCATGTTTTATTTAGTGTTTGTGCCAAGTAGAACCTATAGGATAACCTATGATGATAGTTGATTTGATTCTGCTGAAAAACAGAAACTTTGCGCTCACGAGAAAACAATTCAATAAATCACAGGAACGAGATTTTGCATTGATTATTTTTTATGCTGTTCAATAAACAAATTATTTAGGACGTCCTATTTTGGTAGGATTTTTAAGGTTCCAGAAGTTTGCGTTAGCCACAGATTGCTACAGACTGTTCTGTTTTTGACAGATTCTTATTTTGTGTGTTGTTTGCTTATTTTGATGCATCTATGGCTAGTATGTTAGGGTATGAACCATATAGAACTTGGAATACAGTAGGTTTAACACCAATATAAATAAATAATTAGTCCATTACAGTAACTTATGTGGTGGTTTTGTTTTCTTTCACTAATAGAGCTTATGAGGTTTCCTGTTGAGTTTTGTGTTGTGAAGTTTTCAAGTTTTGGGTAAAGCTTTGATGGACTATGAATAAAGAGTGGCAAAAGCCTAAGCTTGGGGATGCCCATGGCACCCCAAGATATACAAGAATAGCCAAAAACCTAAGCTTGGGGATGCCCTCGGAAGGCATCCCCTCTTTCGTCTTCGTTCATTGGTAACTTTACTTGGAACTATATTTTTATTCGCCACATGATATGGGTTTTGCTTGGAGCGTCGTGTATTATATTAGTCTTTGCTTTTTAGTTTGCCACAATCATACTTGCTGTACACACCTTTTGGGAGAAGCCTATTTGATTGAAATTTATTAGAATATGCTATGTGCTTCACTTATATCTTTTGAGCTAGATAGTTTTTGCTCTAGTGCTTCACTTATATCTTTTAGAGCACGGTAGTGGATTAATTTTGAAGAAATTTTTGATATCTCATGCTTTACTTATATTATTTTGAGAGCCTTTTAGAACAGCATGGTATTTTCTATGGTTATAAATTGGTCCTAGAATGATGAGCATCCAAGTTGGGTATAATAAAAACTACATAGGAAGTGAATTGGATGCTATGATCAACTTGATACTTGATAATTGTTTTGAGATATGGAGATAGTGATATTAAAGTCATGCTAGTTGGGTGATTATGAATTTAAATAATGCTTGTGTCGAAGTTAGCAAGTCCTGTAGCATGCACGTATGGTTAAAGTTGTGTAACAAATTTGAAGCATGAAATGTACCTGGCTTGTGCATCCTTATGAGTGGCGGTCGGGGACGAGCGATGGTCTTTTCCTACCAATCTATCCCCCTAGGAGCATGCACGTAGTGCTTGGTTTTTGATGACTTCTAAATTTTTGCAATAAGTATATGAGTTCTTTTTACTAATTTTGAGTCCATGGATTATAGGCACGTTTACCTTTCCATCATTGCTAGCCTCTTTGGTACCGTGCATTGCCCTTTTCTCACCTTGAGAGTTGGTGCAAACTTCGCCGGTGCATCCAAACCCCGTGATATGATACACTCTATCACACATAAACCTCCCTATATATTCCTCAAAACAGCCACCATACCTTCCTATTTATGGCATTTCCATAGCCATTCCGAGATATATTGCAATGCAACTTTCCACCGTTCCGTTCATCATCATCATGACATACATTACTTTTGTCATATTGCCATTGCATGATCATGTAATTGACATCGTATTTGTGGCAAAGCCACTGTCGGGGAAGCTGATCCACGAACACCTATGGGACCGGCGAACCGAGCCCCTTTCGGTTCGGCGGGGGGCGGAGATCGCACGAAGAGCGGATCGAGGCGAAGCACTCGAGCAGTTTACCCAGCTTCGGAGCTCTCCGGAGAGATAATACTCCTACTGCTACATGTCTGAGTGTATTGAGTTCTTGCTCGGGAGCGCTGAGTGCTACAGTACACACTAGCTGCTAACGAGACCGAGCGTGAGTGTTTTTCTGCCTTCGACCCCCCCTCTACGTTGCGTATGGGCCTCCTTTTATATGCTAAAGGGGTTTCCGATAGGTGGCAACGTAGACAAGGGTAAAAATGGAAAAGGAATTGCGGTTGGTACAACTACCTGTACAGTGTATCATACCTAACCCTGACGGCAGGGGACAAAGGCATTAAATGCCCGTCTACGTCGCCCAAATAGTGCAAAAAGGACGCCACCGTTCGCCACGATGGCAATCTTGTCAGCGTCACTAGCCACCGCGCACCGCTGGCTGCACAGCCTCTTGCAATGCGCGCCTGGAAAGGCCCCAGGGCGATACGTTGGTGGATGTGCTGGAGCGCGGGTACAAAGTGGTAGGTTGCCACGGCAAGCACTTTGCCGCGGTCGTTGTCTTGTCGCGTCCGGAAGCTTGTTGCTCACCGGGCCTCGCCGGGACGCGTGGCGCGTCGCGGCAAGTTCCTTGAGATGCCTTGGTTGGCCTTCCCGGCAAGCTCCTGTTGACGGGGCCTTGTCTCCTTGGCTTGAATACTTTGTTCTTGAATGGCTCCACAGGAACCACGGAGGACCTTGGCGGTCACCCGGCAAGCCTTGCCGCGGGGTGCTGCCACTACCCGTGCACAAGTTCGGGATACTAGGGTACCCCTACTCTAGTACACCGACAGGAGCCCCCGGGCCTGGGCCACACACGGTGCCGAGCGCTGTTGGGCCAGGCCCAAAACAGGGCACGGGCACGCGCGGCCTGGGTTACGCCGTATCTCACTCTGTATCCTCCGCGCCCTCCTCGAATGGCACGCGTCGAATGCGGCGTCGTGGGAGAGATCGTGGGTGGTTTATTTATTCGGAAAGACGGAACGTCTGCCCCCTCCCTCTTTATAAGTAGGGGAAACAGGGGCAGTTCGCCCATCTCGCCGGTCGCTATTCCAATCTCAAAAACCTCCGCCGCTCCCCCCTTCTTCCCAAAGCTGAAAGAGAGCAGCGCTCCGCCCCCCATCGCCACCGGCACCACCAACACCGTCGATCTCTCTCACCACCTGCGCCATGGCTCCGAAAGCCGGGAAGGTTGTGAAGTCGGCCGAGGCGCAGCGGCTCGCGGCGCTGTGAAAGGAGCGGGAAATCTTCCCCCCTCAGCTCGCCGCGAAGGAGCTGAGGGAGTATTACTACCTCTTCTGGTCGACGGAGACGCGAGCGCATCCGCGCACGAAGGTACTCTCAGCTGCCGCTTCGGAACTGGCTCCGAATGGATATCCCTTCTTCACGTTGTTCTTCTACTGCGGGCTCTGCCCGCCTTTCTCTGAGTTTTTCTGTGATTTTATGAACACCTACGGGTTCCGCCTCCTTGACTTCACCCCCAACGCCGTTCTGACCATGGCAGTTTTCGCACATCTCTGTGAAAACTTTGTCGGAGTCTATCCAAATGTAGCTCTTTTTCGCCACTTCTTTATGCCCCGAGTTGAGAGAGGGGAGCCTTTATCCGGCGGAATCGCCTGGATCTCGAGAGCTGGCAAGAAGGAAGCTTATCTGGAGGGAGAGCTCCGCAGCAAGTGGGAGGAATGGAGAGCAGACTGGTGCTGGATTGTCGAGGAGAACCCGCAGCCATTTACCGCCCAGCACCAAGCCCCAGTAGCGCGCAGCAACGATTGGAGCAACGTGGCCTCGGAAGACGATAGGCTGAAGATTGCCGTCACCCGGATCCTACGCCTCAAGCTTGCCGGGCTCACCGTAGGCGCCGTTGGCGCAGTTTTTCTTCGCCGCCGCATCACCCCTCTGCAGGAGAGGAGGAGACCCGCCTGGGAGTTCCAGAATGCGGCGGATATCATGGGGTTGCGCCCGGGCCTCAACTTCAACTTCACTGTCCTGGAACTGGACGCGATGCTCCTGGAACTGTTCAAGCGCGATCCTCAACATCCCGAAGCGTTCATGTTGCCGAGGGGTGTCGTTCCGCTGTGCAACAACTCCTCGCTCGACCGCATCCGTGCAATGATGCCGCTATGCGATTCGCATGGAATTGTTCCAACTTGGCAAGAGCCTGCAGACGATGTCGTGCAGGAGTTCTTTGACGGCTTAGTAGAAGTGCCGGTCCGCTCCGATGAACAGAAGAGCCTTACTCGCGACACCACCGATGCGGAGATGCAGCGCATCGCCACTAGGCTGGAAGAGGCGGCGGCAGCCGCTGCCGCGAGCGAATTTGGATTCACCGTAGAGGAGGCAGAGGCAGCAGAGGCGGCAAGCCTTGCCGAGCGAGAGGAGCTTGCCGGCGAGGGAGAGCTTGTCGGGCCTGAACCTGAGTCGAGCGAGCCCGCTGAGGGCGCGAGCGAGTCGGTAAAGATCGACTCCTCCTCTTTCTCACCTTCAGACAGCTCGCCGCAAGCGGAGCCTCCAGCTCCACCAAGAAGGCGTCTTCGCAAGGCCGTGGACGTAGCGGGGCGGCATACGGGTCAACAGCTGCCGCGCCGCGCGATGCGCTCCATCGTGGGAGGCACTGTAGCCGCGGGAGCACCTCACACCGCTGCGGCAACTGGAGCGGGGCCCTCCCGGACCACCGCTTCTGCTCCCGCCAAGCGGCTAAGGGAACCTACTCCTCCGCCTTGTCGCGCCGATGGTGGGCCGGACTTCGACCTCTCCGCGCTCAGCTCCGACGAGGAAGAGGAAGAGTAAGATTCTTTGCTGTACTTGTAGTTCTTCAATTCTTGCTGTTTTGTCTTGTATCTGATTTGCTTTACTCCGAACCCATTCCTTTTCAGGACTCTGGCCCAGAGAGCGGTGAAGAGAGCCAAGGTCCCGGTGATTGTCATCGAGGACGAACCCACCGTGACAGCAGGGGGTGTGTCCGAGACCACCTTGCCGGACCCGGCAACTATTCCCCAAAGCACCCCCCAGCGCAGCCCCCAGCGTAAGTATATGGTTTACTTCCTGCTGTTAGGCGCGCATGGGTGCTCTTTCTTTGCTGACATCTGACTATTTGTTTGCGTAGGAGCAGAGCAGTCTTACCAGGAGTGCCCGGAAGCCGCTCCCGACATGCCATCTGCTTTGACTACACCGCCAAGGGAGGATTCCCCGGCAAGGGAGCGTTCTTCAGCAAGGGAGAATTTTCCGGTAAGGGAGAAGTCTCTGGCAAGGGACAGTTCTCCGACAAGGGACAGCACCAGCGACCCCTCGGTGGCGGAGACCGCGGCTGTAGATCCTAGTACAGGTAATCCTCTTGTTTGAAAACTTCCCTTGGGTTCTTCTTCTCCTGATTTTCTTTTTCAATATTTGCTTGACTCTTCTCCCTTTTCCGGTCGTCAGGTCCATCTGCCACGGAGCCGATGGAAACCGAGGTCGCCGGCGATGAGAACGCGCGCGGCAATACTAACGACGCTGCTGCCACCGAAGAAGAGGCCGGCGCCGATGATCCCGCCGGCGAAGAGGCCGCCAAAGCTGCCGCCGCAGAAGCTGGCGAGGGGTCCGGCGATCGCACTGACGGCCTCGAGGCCGTAGGAGCGTCAGGCGCTACGCCAACCGCCGATCCCTCCGCCGCTGCTGCAGCGTCAGGCTTCGAAGAGCCCCAGCCCGGCGCCTATTTGAAGGCCGGCGATGGCATCTTCATCAAGCTCCCCTGGGCGTCGAGCTCCAGGGCGCCGATCGAAGGAGAAATCTTTGATGAAGAGTTGCTCGCCTCTGCTGGGCTGACACTGGTCGACGCGCCAAGCAGCAGCAGCAGCGAGCCTGAGGAGGAGCAGCTGCTGCGGAAGCTGTTGTCGCTCTACCGCGCCCGACAGGCCAAGCTGGTATCCCGAGAAGCGCTTGTCGCGAAGGCGGGAGTGGACATTGAGAAGCGCGCGGAGGAGCTCCGGGGCCTCAACCAGGAAGCTCTCCGGTCCCTGGCAAAGGAGCGGGAGCAACTCGCCGAGGAGATGAAAGCCTTCCTCCTTGAGAAGGATGAAGTTGAGGAGCAACAGCGGCTTGCTGCCGAGAAGCTGTCTGCGCAGGAAGGCGAGTTGGCGCAGGGGAAGGTTAACCTTGACAGCCACGAGGAGGAGCTTGCCGCGCGCGAGCAAACATTCGGCGGGGCTCTCAAGGAAGCAGAGGATGCTTCCGCAGCTGCCGAGGCCACCAAGAAGGAGCTGGAGATGAAGGTGGCGCAGCTGGAGGCCGATCTCAAGGTGAGCGGTGAGGAGCTTACTGCGCTCAAGCGTGAGCGCGAGAAGGACGCCTACGCCCATGGCAAGCTGTAGGGTCGTCTCGCCGAGAGGAGCAAGGAGCTTAGCGCCGCCAAGGACTCCAACGCGGATCTTGAGTTGAAGCTGACTACTTTGACCAAGACGCTGGACGGCGCCAAGGAGCAGGAGGTGGCCTTGAAGGAGAAGATCAAGGCCGACGAGGCGCTGCTGGCCAGTGCTGCTGCCGCCCAGAACACTTTTAGGGAGAACGTGGAGCACTGGACCGAGGATCTCGTGGATGTTGCCGCAGCCATCGACGGGGAGCTGGCAGCTGGGGATGGAGGATCTCGGGTATTCCTCCGATGAGCACCTCCAACCTAGCGCCAAGCTCAGCTTGTTCTTCAAAGGTGTGGCGACGGCCCTCCAGCGACTCCGGGAGAAGATCCCAAAGCAGCTAGCTGACGAGTCGCGCAAAATCTGCGCAGGAGCTCTTCAAAAGGTGCTGGTGAAGGTGGCCTTCCGCAACCCAGGCCTCAACCTCACCAACGTCCTCAGGACCTTGCCGCCGGATGCTGATCTGGAAGCGCTCAAGACCCTTGTCGCACCCATTGTGGACAAGGTGAGCGAGATCAAGAGGGTTGAGGGCGATCGCGTAGATTAGACCGCCCATTTTCTCTTTTTCTTGTCGCTGCTGGTCATGTTATGAGAACAATCTGTTAGAGCTGCGACAACCTATCTTATAGTATGACTCTATTTTGGGTAGCGATTGCTATGTTTTTTCCTTTACTTGATTCCCTCCTTTGTATGTTTTTGCCCTACGCTTTTGGGGAACTTGTCGGCGCAGGCACCTTAGCCACGAGCGCTGAGTGCGGGACGTCAGCAGCCTGCTGGTGGTGCCGCTACCGACAAGAAACCTTGTCGCAAGTAGTCGCAGCTCACTTAAGTTGTTGAGCAGACTCGAAACAAAGTAAGGGCGCAACTAGCTACGAGTTGGTTCCTCCGCGCACAGGTTTTCCATACAAAGCACGATCGTTCGAGGAAGATAACTTAAAATTTTTAAAGCTGATTGCTCAAACTTTAGCAACTTAGCTTTTCTGTCGTTTGCTTCCCGGTAAGGCGAAACTTCCTCGAACGACGCTTGGTCTACACCATTATCTTCTCCTTTCCCCCCGGCAAACTTGTGGGCGAGGGAACCTTCCCTTCTTTGAGAAAGAGAAAGAAGAGAAAATAAAGATATGGGGCCTTACGACTCGTTATTGCTTACCGGGGGTAGGTGCTGCACAAAGTGTCAGATAACGCATGCAAAGAAAAGTAGAAAGCATGAAATTGACAAGATGTGCGGAGCACATGAGCTTTACTTATGCACGGGGTCTGCGCCCGGCTTTGTACAAAGGATTACATGCAACATCGGCAAGACTTGTTCAAAAGGTGGTTGCCGGAACAGGTTCCGGCAACTGCGCCTTACGGGTAAAACTTACGAAGATGCTCAATGTTCCAGGAGTTGCTCACCGGAATGCCATCTTCGATCTCAAGGCGGACAGCGCCAGGCCTAGTGACTCGTTTCACCCGGTAAGGGCCTTCCCACTTCGGCGTCAACTTGTTGGAATTCTTGGCGTACTGAACGCGCCGAAGAACAAGGTCGCCTTCCTCGAGACTTCTGGCATTAACTTTGCGGCTATGGTAGCGGCGCAAAGCTTGCTGGTATCGAGCAGCTCGTACAGCGGCCTGAAGACGGTCCTCCTCAAGGAGCAGCGCGTCATCTTGTTGCAACTGCTCTTGCTCAAGCTCATCATAAGCGAGCACTCGAGGTGACCCGTATACGAGTTCCGTGGGGAGAACTAGCTCTGCTCCATAGACTAGAGCGAAAGGTGTCTGGCCAGTGGCTCGATTTGGCGTCGTCCTGACCGACCAAAGAACCACCGGCAGCTCCTCAATCCAGTTCTTTCCGCACTTGCGCAGCCTGTCGAAAGTCCTGGTCTTGAGCCCGCGCAGCACTTCAGCATTCGCCCTCTCCACTTGACCGTTACTTCTCGGATGAGCAACAGAAGCGAAGCAGACCTTGGCGCCAAGATCTTGGACGTACTGCATGAAGGTGCGGCTCGTGAATTGCGTGCCGTTGTCGGTGATGATCCTGTTAGGGATCCCGAAGCGGCAAACAATTGACCTGAAGAACTTGACTGCTGATTGTGCTGTCACCTTCCTCACTGCCTCCACTTCTGGCCACTTTGAGATCTTGTTGATTGCAACGTACAAGTACTCAAAGCCCCCGACAGCTCGGGGAAAGGGGCCGAGGATGTCGAGCCCCCAGACCGAAAATGGCCAGGATAAAGGGATCGTCTGGAGAGCTTGAGCTGGCTGGTGTATCTGCTTGGAATGGAATTGGCACGCTTCACACTTGGTTACTTGTGCAGTTGCATCCTGGAGGGCTGTCGGCCAAAAGAAACCTTGCCGGAACGCTTTGCCGGCAAGTGCTCTTGCGCCAATGTGGTGACCACATATGCCTCCATGTATCTCTGCCAACAGCTTTTGTCCGTCTTCCCGGTGAATACACTTCAATTTCACGCCGTTGAGTCCTCTTCTGTACAGTGTGTTGTCGACAAACTGGTACATACTTGACTGGCGGGCTACTCTTTCCGCTTCTTCTTGCTCTTCGGGAAGTTCTCCTGTCTGAAGGAAATGGACAATCTGCTGTGCCCATGCTGCAGCTTGCGGCTCGACAACAAGGACTAAAGGCACATCTGCTGCTGCGGGAACATCCATTTCTACGGCGAGAACCTGCGGCTCAGCCGGAGCTTGACGTTCCCTGGCAAGCTTGCCGGAGCAAAACTTGTCGGGAGCGTCTGCTTCAACGGAACAAACCATAGGGCTTGCCGGAGCAGACTGCTCCTCAGCACCCTTGGTGTTGATCTTGAGGACCTTCTTGGCGGTGGCTTCGGGGAGCTCTGCCAGAGAATAGTCACCAGAAATCAACTTCCTCTTCTTGCTCTGTCCAGTTGATGGCGTTACAGATGGTTAAGTCAGTTTGAGCACAAAGATCCCTGGTTCCACAGGTAGGCAGGCCATCGGCAATGTCGTTCTGAGCTCTTGGAACATGTTCCATCTGTAGGCTGTCAAAGTGCTCTTCTAGCTTTCTCACTTCATCAACGCAAGCTTCCATCAACGGACTCTGATAATTCTTGTTCACTTGGCGGACGACAAGCTGTGAGTCACCCCTGACAATGAGCTTCTCGATCCCAAGGTCTGCTGCGATCCTGAGACCGGCAAGCAAACCTTCATACTCTGCGGTATTGTTCGTTGCTTGCTCCTTGGGAAAGTGCATCTGGACTACGTACTTGAGGTGCTCTCCGGTGGTTGCAACAAGTAGCACGCCCGCACCGGCGCCTTACAGCGAAAAGGCACCATCAAAGTACATCAGCCACTCTTTGCTTGCTTCCTTGACGGGGATGCTCGTTTCTGGAATTTCTTCATCTTGTGTTGGCGTCCATTCTGCTATGAACTCCGCCAATGCTCTGCTTTGGATAGTCGAAGTGCTCTCAAACTTGAGGCCAAAGCTTGACAGTTCCAGTGCCCACTCGACAATCCTGCCTGTTGCTTCTGGATTTTGCAGTATCCCCTTCAGCGGAAAACGAGTGACGACTGTGATCTCATGTGCTTGGAAGTAATGGCGCAGCTTTCTCAAGGCCATGAGAAGGCCGAAAAGCAATTTCTGCACACCAGAGTACCTTGACCTAGCCCCCTGCAGAAGGGAACTGACAAAGTAAACTGGGCGCTGCACCATTCTTTTCTGCATCTTCTCACGCGCCTGCGCAGATCCATCTTTGTCGGGACCAGAGCTTGCCGATGAAGTCCCCTGCTTGTCGCTGGATGCATCTGCCGTGGTTGCTGGCTCATCGTCCGCCTCCCTCTCCGCTACTAACGCAACACTAACCACTTGATTGGTTGCCGCTATATATAGCAGCAACTTCTCTTGTGGCTTAGGTGCGACAAGTGTTGGAGTGGAGGACAGGTATCTCTTTAAGTCCTGCAGTGCAGCCTCCGCTTCCGGAGTCCATTTCATTGGACCTGCCTTTTTCAATATTTTAAAAAATGGCAGGGCTCACTCAGCAGACCTAGAGATAAACCGGCAAGTCTTCGTACATCCTTGACGCACTTTGGTGCTTCAATCTGCTCAATGGCCTTGATCTTGTCGGGATTGGCCTCAATTCCCCGCTGAGACACGAAGAACCCGAGAAGCTTGCCGGAGGGGACTCCAAACACACACTTCTCGGGGTTAAGCTTGAGGTTGATCTTGCGCAGATTTGCAAAGGTTTCATCTAAATCTTGAATCAGAGTTGCCTTGTCCTTGCTCTTGACCACTATGTCATCCATGTAGGCTTCCACATTTCTGTGCATTTGCGGCTCAAAAGCGTCATGGACTACCCTTGCAAATGTTGAACCAGCATTCTTTAAACCGAAAGGCATCCGTACGAAACAGTATGTGCCACATGGGGTGATGAATGCGGTCTTCTCCTCATCCTCTTCTGCCATGAAGATCTGATGGTATCCTGAGTATGCATCAAGAAATGAAAGCAAGTCACATCCGGCTGTGGAGTCAACAATCTGGTCGGTGCGCGGCAAGGGAAATGGGTCTTTGGGACAAGCTTTATTGACATCGGTAAAGTCGATACAAAGCCTCCATTTCCCGTTTGCCTTGCGCACGACTACAGGGTTGGCCAACCATGTAGGATGGAGCACTCCTCTGACAAGGCCTGCTGCTTCCAATTTCTTGATTTCTTCTGCGATGAATTCTTGGCGCTCCACTGCCTGCTTCCTAACTTTCTGCTTGACGGGCCGCGCATGAGGACAGACGGCAAGATGGTGCTCGATTACTTTCCTGGGAACACCGGGGATGTCAGACGGTTGCCACACAAATACGTCGACGTTCGCCCGCAGGAAAGCAACGAGCGCGCTTTCCTATTTAGGGTCGAGAGTGGCACTGATGGTGAAGGTACCACCAGTGCCATCCTCCTTGGCGGACACCTTCTTGGTCTCTAGTGGAGCTGCCATTGTCTTCTTACACTTGCCGGTGGAGCTCGATGGTGCGTCCTCGACGGTAGCGCAGCACTCCGAAGAGGTGCGCTTGCTAGAGTGGGCGTCAGAACTCTTGCCGTACTTGGTCTTCTTCTTCGCCCGGGAGCTTCAACGGCAAGTGACTTGCGATCTGTTGCGGCTGCTGCTTCCCGGTAGATCTTGTCGGCGCAGATAAGAGCATCCTTCTTGTCGCCAGGGACAAAGATGACACTTATCGGGCCTGGCATCTTCAGCATGTTGTCTGCATAGTGAGAGCCTGCCATGAATTTGGCGAGTGCTGGACGGCCGAGTATCCCATTGTAAGGCAATGGAAAGTCAGCAACGTCAAAAGAGACCCTCTCAGTCCTGAAGTTCAACTTGCTGCCAAATGTCACTGGCAACGTGATCCTTGGAATGTGTCGGTCTCTTCGAGCTCGCCATCAGGGATCTAAAGTTTCTGGAGTACCACGGAGGAGATCAGGTTCAAGCCGGCCCCGCCGTCAACTAGCATCTTAGTGACCTTGAGGTTGCGGATAGTTGGTGAAACCAACATCGGCAAGCACCCGACCGCAGTTATGCGATCAGGGTGGTCCTCAATATCAAAGATGATAGGCGTGCTGGACCATTTCAGAGGCTTGTGTGACTCGACAGGTGGTTCTGCCGCATTGACTTCCCGCACCCACCGCTTGAGCTGGCGGTGTGAAGTATGCAGAGAAGCACCGCCGTCAACGCACAGGACCTCTGTGGCTTTCTGGAACTCCTGCTCATCGGTCTCGTCATCATCCATATCTTCATCGTCGTCGTCATCTTCATCCTTGTTGCGGCCGCGGGGAGGTCTATCTCCTTGCCGCTGCTTGGCTTTGCTGCGGCATCCTCCTCGGCCGGGGCATTTCTTGCCGGCTCCTCCAGCACCTTCTTGGGCCTTCTCCTTGTCGCATTGCTCGTATTCAGCCTTTTGCTGCTCGACAAGCTGCTCGACCTTCTTGCAGCTCTGGAGGTCATGGCCCTTGGTGCGGTGGATCTTGCAGTACTGCTTGTTGGTGCCGTCCTGCTTGTCGGCGACCGCCACAGCCTGGTAGTTGGTGCCTGCGGCAATCTCCTCGCCGGAGCTACCAGCTTTGGCTTTCTTGGCGCCACCTCCATTGCCGGACTGCTCAACGACTAGCACATCTTTGCCTTTCTTCTTCCTGTTGTTCCGCCGCCGGTTTTTCTTTGCCGGGGCAGCCTCCTCACTATCAGATCCTCCTGCTTCTGTATTCTCTCCGGGGAGTTTCCTCCCTTCCTCAGAACGTGCACACTTGTCGGCCAAGGCATATAGCTCATTGACGTCTCTGATCTTGCACATCGCCATCTCCTCCTGCATCCTGCGGTTTCGCATGTTCTGATGGAACACGCTGATTACCTCGGCAGGGTGGACATCTGGGATGTTGTGCTATACGCGGCTGAATCTCTGAATGTACTTGCGCAGGGGCTCTCCTTCCTTCTGGGCGAGCAGATGAAGGTCGCTCTCTTGGCCATGAGGCTTGTGGCCGCCTGTAAAGGCGCCGACAAACTGATGGCATAGGTCTGCCCAGGAGGATATGGAGTTGTTCGGCAAGTGCATGAGCCAGGATCTGACATTGGGCTTGAGCACCAGCGGGAAGTAGTTGGCCAGGATCTTGTCGTCCTGCCCCCCGGGAGCTTGCACCGCGATGGTGTAGATGCTGAGGAACTCCGACGGATGCGACTTGCCGTCGTACTTCTCTGGTACGTCTGGCTTGAAATTCTTCGTGCTGGGCCACTGGACTTGCCGCAGCTCACGAGTGAACACAAGGCAACCTACCGCGTACGGCAAGTCGCATGGTTCCCCTGGTGCATGCATGTCGACAGAGGGCCCAGCACGCTGGTCCGATTGACGCCGCGCTTCTCTTCGGCGCTCGATGCAAGTTCGAGCGTCTTCTTGCTGTCGTTCGTGAAGAACTTGGCGCTGATCGCGATGAGCTCGTGGATCTGATGATGCAGTGGAGTCGCTGTCGAGGTGGATCCGGCGAGTCGGCGATCTTGGCCTTCGGGGTGGAGAGTGCATGGTGGTTGCACCCCCACCGGTTTCGTCGCCATCGGCTCGTGCTCGGCAGTCCTGCCGCGGCAGCGATGTACTCGGCTGCCGCGGAGTGTCACCGTTGGCGAAGCCGATGAGACTCTGAATGGTGGCCCTCCATTCATCGATCTTGTCTGCCGTTGGAGGGTAATCCAGGAGCAGTTGAGCTTGCGCCAAAGCTTCTGTTGGAGTGGTGAGCGGCAGTGGCGAACGGTGCGAGGAGCGGGATATGCTCGGACTTCTAACTATGTTAGAAGGAGCAGTATCCCGTCCAGGCAATCGTGTCTCGCTCGTGCCAGTATGTTGGCTTGCATGCTGGTCTTGAGCACCCCGAGATCCACCAGCTCGATCTTGGTCCAACGAACGTATGGCCCTGCGAATACCATGACGTTGTCCGTCCTGCGCCTCCTGAGATCAGCGCGGTGCATGTACGGACGCCGAGGTCTGCGCAGCCTTGTCCTTGGACCTGGCAGCATCGTGAGCTCCCTCGTCGATGCCCGTTCTTCCGCCGGCGTCTACCCCACCACCCGTTTGCTCCGGTGGTGGTGGGATCGACGTGGACGGAACAGCTGCCGCCGAAGCCTTCTTCTTCGGTGGCATGTCGATGAAGAAGATGAAGATCTAGCTCGTGTGAACGCCAGATCAGGTTCACACAACCTCAACGCCCCCTACCTGGCGCGCCAAAGATGTCGGGGAAGCTGATCCACGAACACCTATGGGACCAGCGGACCGAGCCCCTTTCGGTTCGGCGGGGGGCGGAGATCGCACGAAGAGCGGATCGAGGCGAAGCACACGAGCAGTTTACCCAGCTTCGGAGCTCTCTGGAGAGATAATACTCCTACCTCTGCATGTCTGAGTGTATTGAGTTCTTGCTCGGGAGCGCTGAGTGCTACAGTACACACTAGCCGCTTACGAGACCGAGCATGAGTGTTTTTCTGCCTTCGAACCCCCCTCTACGTTGCACATGGGCCTCCTTTTATATGCTAAAGGGGTTTCCGACAGGTGGCAACGTAGACAAGGGTAAAAATGGAAAAGGAATTGCGGTTGGTACAACTACCTGTACAGTGTATCATACCTAACCCTGACGGCAGGGGACAAACGCATTAAATGCCCGTCTACGTCACCCAAATAGTGCAAAAAGGGACCGTCAGGGACGCCACCGCTCGCCACGATGGCAATCTTGTCAACGTCGCTTGCCAACGCGCACCGCTGGCCGCACAGCCTCTTGCCACGCGCGCCTGGAAAGGCCCCAGGGCGACACGTTGGTGGATGTGCTGGAGCGCGAGTACAGAGTGGTAGCTTGCCGCGGCAAGCGCTTTGCCGTGGTCGTTGTCTTGTCGCGTCCGGAAGCTTGTTGCTCACCGGGCCTCGCCAGGACGCGTGGCGCGTCGCGGCAAGTTCCTTGAGATGCCTTGGTTGGCCTTCCCGGCAAGCTCCTCTTGCCGGGGCCTTGTCTCCTTGGCTTGAATACTTTGTTCTTGAATGGCTCCACAGGAACCACGGAGGACCTTGGCGGTCACCCGGCAAGCCTTGCCGCGGGGTGCTGCCACTGCCCGTGCACAAGTTCGGGATACTAGGGTACCCCTACTCTAGTACACCGACAGCCACCATGCATAATTTTCGTACATGTCACTCTTGATTCATTGGACCATCCCGGTACACCGCCGGAGGCATTCATATAGTCATATCTTGTTCTAGTTTCGAGTTGCAATTCCTATGTTGTAATCAATAAATGTGTGATGATGATCATTATTAGAGCATTGCCCAAAAAGAAAAAAAAGAAAGGCCAAAAAAAGAAAGGCCAAAGCAAAAAAAAGAAGAAAAAAAGAAGAAAGAAAAAAAAAGAAAAAAAAGAGAAAAAGGAAAATAAATAAAAGGGGCAATGCTACTATCTCTTTTTCCACACTTGTGCTTCAAAGTAGCACCTTGTTCTTCATGTAGCGAGTCTCATATATTGTGCTTCAAAGTAGCACCATGTTTTTCATATAGAGAGTCTCATATGTTTTCACTTTCATATACTAGTGGGAATTTTTCATTATAGAACATGGCTTGTATATTCCTACGATGGGCTTCCTGCCCTAGGTCTTTGTGAGCAAGCAAGTTGGATGCACACCCACTAGTTTTCTTTTGTTGAGATTTCATTCATTCATAGCTCTAGTGCATCCGTTGCATGGCAATCCCTACTCGTCATGTTGACATCAATTGATGGGCATCTCCATAGCCCGTTGATTATCCTCGTCAATGTGAGACTTTATCCTTTTTTGTCTTTTCCACACAATCCCCAATCATTATTCTATTCCACCCATAGTGTTATATTCATGGCTCACGCTCATGTATTGCATGAAGGTTGAAAAAGTTTGAGATTATTTAAGTACGAAACAATTGCTTGGATTCTCATCGGGGGTATAGAAGTTGGGAACATCTTTGTGTGATGAAAATTAAGCATAGCCTAACCATATGATTTGGAGGGATGAACTTTCTTTAGCCATGTTATTTTGAGAAGACATGATTGCTTTTATTAGTATGCTTGAAGTATTACTATTTATTTTGTCAATATGAACTTTTATTTTGAATCATTTGGGTCTGAACATTCATGCCACATTAAAGAGAAATTACATTGAGAATTATGCTAGGTAGCATTTCACATCAAAAATTCTGTATTTATCATTTACCTACTCGAGGACGAGCAGGAATTAAGCTTGGGGATGCTTGATACGTCTTCAACGTATCTATAATTTTTGATTGTTCCATGCTATTATATTACCTGTTTTGGATGTTTGTGGGCTTTATTTTATACAATTATATCATTTTTGGGACTAACCTACTAACTGGAGGCCCAGCCCGTATTGCTGTTTTTTTGCCTATTTCAGTATTTCGAAGAAAAGGAATATCAAACGAAGTCCAAACGGAATGAAACCTTTGGGAGCGTGATTTTTGGAACGAACGTGATCCAGAGGACTTGGAGTGCAAGTCAAGAAGCAGCTGAGGCAGCCACGAGGGTGGGGGCGCGCCCACCCCTACAGGGTGTGCCCCTGTCTTGTGGGCCCCTCGGGTGGCCACCGACGTAGTTCTTCCTCTTATATAAGCCTACGTACCCCGAAAACATCCAGGGAGCCCACCAAAGAAATATTTCCGCCACCGCAACCTTCTGTATCCGCGAGATCCCATCTTGGAGCCGTTGCTGGCGTTCTGCCGGTGGGGGAATCGACCATGGAGGGCTTCTACATCAACACCATAGCCCCTCCGATGAGTTGTGAGTAGTTTACCACAGACCTTCAGGTCCATAGTTATTAGCTAGATGGCTTCTTCTCTCTTTTTGGATCTCAATACAATGTTCTCCCCCACTCTTGTGGAGATCTATTCGATGTAAACTCTTTTTGCGGTGTGTTTGTCGAGATTCCATGAATTGTGGGTTTATGATCAGGTTTATCTATGAATAATATTTGAATCTTCTCTGAATTCTTTTATGTATGATTGAGTTATCTTTGCAAGTCTTTTAGAGGTATCGGTTTGGTTTGGCCTACTAGATTGATCTTTCTTGCCATGGGAGAAGTGCTTAGCTTTGGGTTCAATCTTGCGGTGTCCTTACCCAGTGACAGAAAGGGTTGCAAGGCACGTATTGTATTGTTGCCATCGAGGATAAAAAGATGGGGTTTATATCATATTGCTTGAGTTTATCCCTCTACATCATGTCATCTTTCTTAATGCGTTACTCTGTTGTTATGAACTTAATACTCTAGATGCATGCTAGATAGCGGTCGATGTGTGGAGTAATAGTAGTATATGCAGGCAGGAGTCGGTCTACTTGTCACTGACGTGATGCCTATATACATGATCATGCCTAGATAATCTCATGATTATTCGCTTTTCTATCAATTGCTCAACAGTAATTTGTTCACCCACTGTAATACTTATGCTATCTTGAGAGAAGCCTCTAGTGAAACCTATGGCCCCCGGGTCTATCCTTTATCATATAAGCTTTGAATCTACTTTTATTTGCATATTTTTTCTGCATCTATATTATAAAATACAAAAAATATATTTATCTTATCATATTATCTCTATCAGATCTCACTTTCGCAAGTGTCCATGAAGGGATTGATAAACCCTTTATCGCGTTGGTTGCAAGTTCTTTGTTTGTTTTTGTAGGTTCGTGGGACTTGTGAGGAGCCTCCTACTGGATTGATACCTTGGTTCTCAAAAACTAAGGGAAATACTTATGCTACTTGCGAAACCTCTTCAAGGAAAACCAACGCAAGCTTGATAAGTAGCACCAAGTTCCACCTCGAGATGGCGGCGCTTCGTCCCGAATGCCCCCATCTTAATTTTTCTAGGTCAAAATGACTTATATACTAGAATATGGGCACCGGAGGTGGGCCGAGGAGGGCACAACCCACCAGGGCGTGCCTAGGCTCCCTGGCGCGCCCAGGTGGGTTGTGCCCACCTGGTAGGCCCCCTCTGGTAGTTATTTGCTCCAATATTTCTTAAATATTCCATAAAAATTCCCTGTGTAGGCTCAGCTTGTTTGGAGTTGTGTAGAATAGGTAGCCTGACATAGCTTTTTCAGGTCCAAATTTCTAGCTGCCAGAATTCTCCCTCTCGGTGTGTACCTTGCAAGTTATATATATGAGAGAAAATACATTAGAATTATTCCAAAAAGCATTATTATGGATAAAACCATTATAAATTACAGTAAGAAAACATGATGCAAAATGTACATATCAACTCCCCCAAGCTTAGACCTTGCTTGTCCTCAAGCGAAAACCAAAATCGAAAAACATGTCCACATGCTTTGAGAGAGAGATGTCGATAAAAGCAAAAATACGGACATAGAAGTATCATGTTGATTATTATAACAACAACATAATTGAACATAGAACTTTTATCATCGAACTTGCATCATATACTTCCCATGAATAAGTAACAGTTCATCACATAATCGAACTATAAAGCTAAAACTCTATTAAAAACCAACAAACTATGCTCTCAGTCAACTTTGCAACTACGATTAATCATCTTTCCAAGAAGAGTCACGTGTCGGAGCCATTTAGCAAGTCCACATACTCAACCATCATATAGTCTTCTATGATTGCTAACACTCACCTCGTACCCATGAGCAAAACGTTTCAACTGGGCACCTAGAAAGATAGGGGCTCATAGTTTCGCCTCCCTACATACTCACCTCAAGGGTGATGTCAACAATAACAACTCATGCTATCTATATTCAACTGGACATATGTGCCTAAATCTTTCCTCACCACATGATGCTTGCCAAAAGAGAAAAATAAAAAGGAATGGAAGGAAAACTTTCACTCTTTCCATAAAAGTAAATACATAAAAGTAGAAGATAGGCCCTTCGCAGTGGGAAGCAGAGGTTGCCATGCGCTTATTTGTTTGCATGCTCAATCCCTGAGTGCAAGAGAACGTCACGTTGTATTGCCCCTTAAGATGACAACCGTTGTTATGTAGTCCTTCGCTTTTATTCTTTGTCATCCAAGTTCGTACAATGCTCAATTTTCTCTTACAATAAATGAACTCACATATTTAGAAGCTATTTTTATTGCCTTTTTGCACCAATGACAACTTACTTGAGGGATCTTGCTCAATCCATAGGTAGGTATGGTGGACACTTAAAAAAGATTTGGGTTTAAGGGTTTTGGATGCACAAGTAGTATCTCTACTTGGTGCGGAATTTTTGGCTAGCAAAGATAGGGGGCAAGCATCACAGGTTAAAGGATCTATGACAATATGACTTCTGTGTGAATATAAATATACATAAATCATTAAGTTGTCTTCCTTGTCCAAAGTCAACAATTTTGGCATATAATATTTTGATGAGGGCTCACAATCACAAAATATTTCTATGATAGTATATTTATATGTGAATCTTCTCTTCCCTTATTAATTCTTTCATGAGTTGCATCATTGACTAATGCTCTGTTTGTCAATCTCTAATAAAATTTCCTACTTATACTTTTCCTTATGTGGTGCTATCACCTACCATAGGATTAGTATATGATCTTACTGATTTATCTCCTTTCTTTTATTTATTTATTTTTCTTCCTTTCTTATTTCTTTTCTTTATTTGCAACATGAAAGTAAAGAAAGCAAAACTCAGACTAACTTTGTTATATAACTTGCACATGATTACGAGGATAGATCACTAAGCAGACTCTCAAATAAGAGAGGATCGAACTAACTTTATTTCATCTAAAGCAAAAAGATCGAACTAAGATAAGTAAAAGCAAAAAGATAGTGGGATGATACGATACCGGGGCACCTCCCCCAAGCTTGGCGGAAGCCAAGGGGAGTGCCCATACCCGATACTCAATTCTCCTTTGGTGGCGAAGAAGCTTCTTCCTCCTCCTCGGCCAACAGTGTTTGCGTTCTCACCGGGGATGGATTTACGGTAGCTTCCTTGCTTGATAAATCTGACCAGGAACAGCAAGAAAAGAGAACAGAGGATTTCTTCGCGATACGGTGATTAACAGGTTCGAGAAGTATATATATTTTTTTATCTTGCAGGACAAGTAAACAGAAGAAACACAGAATCCGGAAGGTGCCCCAGGTGGGCACAACCCACCTGGGCGCGCCAGACATGCCTGGCGCGCCCTGGTGTGTTATGCCCACCAGGGGACGTTTCCTGGGAGTTTCTTTATTTTCAAAAATTCTAAAATATTCCAAAACTAACAAAAATATTTTTGCGGGTTTTTGGGAGACCGTTTACTTGCAGTAATACGTACCTCCTTATTTTGACGATTCTGGGGTGTTCCGGAAGGACTCTTTTATGTGTTCTTCCGGTGTCAAAGTTTGGATAATATTACTTTCAACATTGATAGGCGTACCTGAGATATAATGCTTTCACTACAAAAAAAGACACATCCGTGACATTCCGGGCCGAACGAAATAAATTTCTGTCATACATATGACACTTCTATGACGATAATTGTGACAAAACCCGGTATCATCATAGATGTGGTGGGCTCCTACTTCTATGACAAAAAATCATGACAGAAAATGGGCTTTTCGTCTTGGGTGGGCCGGAGACGCAGCTGCATGACATTCTTTTGGCCGTCCATGATGGGAAAAGATGTGGTAGAAGCGAGGGCGAGGAAAATTTCGGGGAGTTCCCGGTTACGGTGGGTGGTCGGGGGCCGAGCGATGCGCGTTTCTCTCGTACATGTACGCGTGTGTGTGCGAGGTGTTGGCTCTAACTAAACCCGAGTGAGGCGTTGGGCTCTAATTGAACCCGAGCGATTGCACTGCAGGCTACGCATTACTCAACCCGAGCGATTGATCGATGGCTGTTAACTGAATCCGATCAAGCGATTCCTTCGCTACTGCTGCTAACTGAAGCCGATCGATGCTGCCTCTCTGGATGAACAGTGAGTGTT
>NC_041383.1:125472045-125488318 GCF_002162155.2 Triticum dicoccoides | reverse complement strand
GGGGGGGTGGATGAACAGTGAGCGGTGGGAGTGGATGAACAGGACCCGTGGTGTTGCCTCTGGATGAACAGGACCCCGATCGATCGAGCTGGTTGGGGCTGGATGAACAGGACCCCGTGGAGGGCTAGATGAACAGGATGACCCCGTGGAGGGCTGGATGAACAGTAGATGGTGGAGGTGTGGATGAACAGTAGCCCGTGGAGGGGTGGTTGAACAGGAGCCCGTGGAGAGGGGTGGTTGAACAGTAGCCGGTGGAGTAGCACGCGGTGGAGGCTAGATGAACAGGAGCCCGTGGATGAATAGTCACAGGTGGAGGCTGGAGGAGGTCGACGGTGGATGAACAGTAGTCCATGGAGGCTGGAGGAGGTTGACGGTGGAGATGAACAGTATCCCGTGGAGTCCCATTTTGCGGTACGCCACACCCCTCCCGATGAACAGGACCCCTGTTTCGACAGTAGCACTCCAACACAAGTCCGTTTCGTCCGTTTCGCGGTATGCCACACCCCTCCCGATCAACAGGACCACTGTTTCGACCGTAGGAGGTCTGTTTCCTCCGTTTTGCGGTATGCCAGACCCCTCCCAATGAACAGGATCCCGTTTCGAACGTGGCCGGTCAAACACAAGGCCATTTCCTCCGTTCTGCCGTAGGCCAGGCCTCGTTTCCATCGCCTATTCCGTCCAAGCCCTCCTGATGAACACGACGACGCATTCCGTTCCGACCTAGCCGGTTGGCTCCCCATGAACACGATGACGACGTTGTTTCTCCGTTCCGACCCGGCCATGTACACGAGCCCTGGCCGTACGTATGCGCGAGTAGGCATTCGAGACCCCGCCCGTATGTACGTACGTGGCCGTATTTTCTTTCTTGCACCCTGGCCGTTGTACGTACGTGTACATGCTACGAGCGTGCCTCTACTACGACACGTGCGCGCCTCTACTACGACACGTGCACGCCTCTACATCCACCAGTATGTACGTACACGTTCGCGATCAAAATGACAATGCTACGTACGTTTCGACCAGGTGGGTCCCGACTGTCAGGCACTTCCTTGCATGCGAAAATGTAGCGGGTGGGTCAAAGCAGTCAGGGGGGCGAATCGTTTTTTTGGACGCACTTCCTTGCGTGTGAAGATGTAGCTAGTGGGTCCCAACAGTCAGGGGGGTGAATCGTTCTTTTTTACTTGGATGCACTTCCTTGCGTGCGAAGATGTAGCTGGTGGGTCCCAGCAGTCAGGGGGGAAACATTTTTTTTCGTGAAATACGGTGGCCCCCGTCCAGTGGGTCCCTGATGTCAGGAGGAGGAATAATTATTTTTCGCGTAATAAGGAAGCACTTCCTTGCTGCGGCCATGGACCCAGCTGCCAGCCTCTCCACGTACAGTCCACTTTAGATGCATGTCGGTCATTGACCATGTTGTCCAGGCCGCACCGAGACCACCAGTGTGGTGGACGACGGCGAGGCCTAGGAAGGGAATGAGACGGAGGTAGGGAAGACTCGGCAGTTGTTTCCCACGCGGAGGGGAGTACGACTGTACGAGGGTTTACCGGTTTGTCTGCCGTCGCCGAAGAATAACAACAGGTGTGGGTTAGTAGAGGGATGGCTAGGCCAGCGATGGGAGTACGGTGGGGCGGTGAGGCCTGTGGCAGCACAGCCGGCCGCGGGGAGGAGGGAGCAGGCAGTCCCGCCGTTGCTTGTTTGAGCAGCTGGAGCAGGAAGAGCAGAGATTGAAGAAGCATGACAGCTGTTGGATGGAAGTCCAACAGTCCCTGCTTGTGCGTCAACCTTTTTTTTTAAGGAAAGCCTCAAATCTGTGGAAAACAACATACAACCCATCTGCCATTATTTCTAATAATTTACAGCCCATTTGCTAATTCTTAAGGTTTTTTTGGAGCCCATATTCTTTTTATTAGCATTACAGCCCATATTGTGGCCACGGTTAAAAAATTATACGAAATTTTGCATATTTTGGTGCGGTCCGAAGTGTTTTTAATCCCGAAATTTCGAGTCACATTCAAACTGATTTTAAAAATAAATATATATCAATATAAAATCCAACAAATTGTCCACGCATAAAAATCAATGCAATTTAAAATCTTGAAATGAAAAAAAGAAATTTGGAACTAATTGCCAGTTTGATGTGTTTTAAAAATGTACATCCCATTTCTCATTACTGATAGGCCATTTTCTCGGCCAGCCGAATGAAGCTCTCCTCGTCTTGAAAGATTTGCAGCCCAACAGGCCTGACAAAGTGACTTACTTGGCAAATCACAAAAAAACTGGGTTCTGGCCGTGGACCCAGCTGTCTGCCTCTCCACGTACAGTACTCTTCCGATGGAAGTCGGTCGTTGACCACATTGACCACGCTGCGCCGAGAGCACCAAGGCGGTGGACGACGGTGAGGCCTAGGAAGGGGAACACGCGGAGCCGGGGAAGACGCGGCAGTGGATGCCCATGCGGAGAGGAGTACGAGGGTTCACTGGTTCGGCTGTGGCGTGAGGCTGCCGTCGCCGTAGAATAATAGGGGGTGTGGGTGAGTAGAGGGATGCCCTGGGACAGCGTGGGAGTAGTAGGGGCGGTGAGGCCTCCACGGCATCACAGCCGGCCACGAGAGGCAGGAAAACACGACACGACCGCCGCTGCTTTCGATGGATGGAGCAAGAAGACCAGAGGTTGAAGAAGCACTACGTCCGTTGGATGGACATCGTACGATCACTGCAGCTAGAATCGTTTATATCGACTAAGTTGACAAAGCCCTTGAAATGCTCAACTTAGTAGGCCCACAAGTCAGCCTCGGAAATGGTGCGCCCCAGATGTCAGGGGGAGGAATCATTTTTTGGGCGGCCGAAACTAGTATATCCGAGATTGAAGAAGAAGCACGACATCCGTTGGATAGACATCCAACGGCCACTGCTGCTAGAACCGTGTGTTGACTATAATAAGTTGACAAAGCCTTGCGTACGCGTCAACCTTTTTTTAGGGGACGCGTCAACTTAGTAGGCCCACAAGTGTGTGGCAGAGAACTTATAACCCATTTGCAATTTGTAAGAATGTACAACCCATTTTTGAATCCTAATGGAATTTACTACAGCCCATTTACAGTTTTTTAAAAGTACAACCCATTTTCTCGCTAGGATAATGATTAATAATTTCAACCAACCATTCAAGACAGAATTCAATAAAAATTTCCCACATTTTGATGGGATCCGAAATATTTTTATCCTAAAATTTCTACTCAGATTAAATATAATTTGTATTATGTAAAAATCCAACGAAACATTGCGTGCGCAACAATTAAAAATTAAGATTTTCAAAATCCATAATAATATTTTATAAACTAATTTCGTGTTTGGTGCATTTTTTATAGTTATTGCCCAGTGTTTATAATTACATCCCATTTATTATTTTTTAAAGCCCATTTTCCTGTTAAGCCTAAGCATAAAATTTGCAGCCTGGTGGGGCGGAGAATAACAAGTTGACCTTGCCTGGGTATTCCTCAAAAAAATGTATAGCTGGGATAGCCATTTCCATCTTGAAAATATTAATATTTGTGCTGGATATCTCGCCTGGGCTAGACGGGCCACAGCTCGCCCAGTTAATACCCTTCACTCCACTGAACAACAACGAAAACATCGCCAAGAAAAACTTTGCAGTGCTCACGCCTCAAAAATACAAATACTGCTCGAGTTGCTTGGTCCCAGCTGTAGGCCGCACCTTGTGCAATTCGCTCGTTTATATTGACTACATAGGTTGACAATGGTGTGGGACCGTGATGTCAGGAAACCAGGAGGAAGCAAAAAAGTATAGTTGTACATAATAAGGACGCACTTGCGTACGTACGGCAATGGCCCTACTGGGGCCCTACTGTCATCCAATCAAAATAAATTCATCTCCTCAATCCTCATGTTCATTGACCATGTTAACAATGCTAGGCGCCACGGCGAGCGCAACAACTCAAAGGACGATGGAGAGGGCCTCGCGGGCCCTTACGGATGGTCTGATACAACGCCCGCTGCTCATTCAGGAAGCCAGGATCATCGGACACCTATGAGCACCTTCGAGAGACTGAGACGACATGAAACGGTAAGGTCGCGCTTGGGAGTTCTGGTTTATTTCACACATGTATTACGATACAAGTGTAATTTACTCGTCATCGGAAACAATGCGTAAAATACAGGCGTAATGAAACCGAGGGCCCGAGGTCTGTAAGTAAAACCGGCGGGTTACACATGTAATTTGAGAGGCCAGTGTATATTTTACTACTAGTCGAAATCGACCAACCAAGCGCTTCGCCCGAGACCATCTACTTTTATTTACAAGCGTCAGTTTTACAAGCGGTTTTGGTTGGAAAACGATGATCCAATCACGGCCTAAGATGATGAGTTGGTTGGAAGATCATATGGTTTCACGTCTAACCTACCCGACTTGTCGTATAGGCTATGAATGAAACATAAGACGATGAACTTCTTAAGCACGGAAACAACAGAAGAGGATGATCTTCTTAACAAGCAAATCACTAGCATTAGATTGACATGCAAAACAATACGAAGCATTATTCTCAGGAGGCACGATGAACAGCTCGTGATGTCGCATGCCACAACATTCCAAGCTCAACTTTGCAATCAAACACAAGGCCTGGCATTACATAGACAATTCAGAACAAACTCTTAACACAGGAATATCTCAGCAGAGTAACTATTTACTTCTAAAACTGAACACAGGAATACAAAAAAACGATCGACACTGCTCATAGCAAAGGGCGTCCCACTCAAAAATATCAATGACCAAATTTTGACAAGGTTTTCCAACTCCAATATATATTGCACATGGCCTGGCATTACATAGACAATATTCAGAACAACCTCTTAACAAAGGAATATCTCAGCAGAGTAACTGTTTACTTCTAAACTGAACACAGGAATACGAAAAAACGATCGACGCTGCTCACAGCAAAGGGCATCCCACTCAAAAATATCAAATGCATGTCTTGTTGCTAACATCAACAATTAAACTTTACCAAGCTTTTCCCATTAAAAAATTTGTAATGCCTATGATCGTGGAGTCCTGTCATGGCTTCTTATACTTGTTTGGGCACTTTTTGAGTTGCCGATGCTCTCTGCAGACTAGTCATGTCACCAGCGTCTACTAATACTCTGTAAAGCTTCTTGGTCATTCCTTCTGTAATGTAGCGCAAACAGTGACTGCTTCTTTCTGCAAAGTGAGACGACCAACTGGACCCAGTAATGCAGCAGTTTGCCTTGGACACATTGGCTCCTTGTGTGTAGTTCAACTAAAATCAAAGTCGAAATAAAACCGAGCTTTAATTTTGATATCCCTGTGAGCAGCAATAGGTATAACGGAAACAATTACTGAGAAATAACGGTTGATGACTTGTACTCCCAGAAGAAAAGCATCTATGGTCTACCTTATCTTAATGGGAAACAAAGCAGGAGAGTAGCAATTCTCCATCAGTGTGATTCATTCATATTGACTGAGTCATTATCTTAACAATGCCTTGTTTAAACATTTATAAAGAACGACAAAGCAAAAAATTACCATTCCTAAAACAATGCGATTGATTCATTTTAACAGAGACATTATCTTAACAATATCTTTGTTAAACATGTAGAAAGAACTACAAAGCAGGATAGTACCATACCTAAAACAATGCGACTAATTTGTTTTAACAGAGGCAAAAAAGAAATCAATTACTGGCCAATAAAGGAGGATGAAACACATGGCCACAAAAATGGTAATCCCGCCAATCCCTAACAAGTGTTGCAGTTAATAAATTCCGAGAGTGGCATTGCTTAATTTTACCAGCGGCATTAGATTAACAAAAAGCATGGAGAGTTCCAGGGGAGAGTGGGCGCAACAACAGCATATCTGTGTTGGTCCCATATTTGTTCTCTTTGAACCTTTTTCCTATGGGAGGGCAGCAAATCTAGTACTGCACAAACTACCCGATCCCCCAGTTTCTTTCTGTTACAGATGTGTGTACTCGGTTACCCCCTTTTTCCCTTTTCGACCAACAAAGCGGCTGGATAGCCAGTCTATACTACTTTCCGTCCTTCCTTTCCTCATTGAACCACGTACTAGATTCATGATCCACCCCACCGCACCCTTCTTTCCTCTTTGAACCAAGACCTAGATTTGACTACAGATCGAAAAAGATCCACATGCAGCTAGAGCAACAACGGTTTCAAAGAAACGTATACCTTAGGGTCGTCGGGATGTGGCAAGGCGTGCGGTGGGAGGTCGGATCTGCCCACACTGTGTACGACAGCGAGGAAGAAGGGGTCGGTGGCCCTCCCGCACAAGCGCTGGGTGAAAGAGAACAGTGCAACCGGCAGTGGATTGCCTCCCTCGCCGAAGGAGATAGAGTGAACGCTGCACCTCCTCCCCTTCCCGGTGCGACGGGATCCGGATGCCTCCTTCACCAGCAGTGAGGGGGGAGAGAGAGAGAGAGACAAGAGGCCAACACAGTCTTGTTTTACTACAAAAAAGACACATCCGTGACATTTTGGGCCGAACGAAAAAAATTTCTGTCATACATATGACACTTCTCTGACGATAATTGTGACAAAACCCGGTATCATCATAGATATGGTGGGCTCCTACTTCTATGACAAAAAATCATGATAGAAAATGGGCTTTTTGTCCTGGGCGAGCCAGAGACGTAGCTGCATGACATTCTTTGGGCCGTCCATGACGGAAAAAACAGTGGTAGAAGCGAGGGTGAGGACAATTTTGGGGAATTCCCGGTTACGGTGGGTGGTCGGGGGCCGAGTGATGCGCGTTTCTCTCATACACGTACGTGGGTGTGTGCGAGGCGTTGTCTCTAACTGAACCCGAACGAGGCGTTGGGCTCTAACTGAACCCGAGCGATTGCATTGTAGGCTACGCATTACTAAACCCGAGCGATCGATCGATGGCTGTTAACTAAACCCGATCGAGAGACTCCTTCGCTACTGCTGCTAACTGAAGCCGCTCAATGCTGCCTCTCTGGATGAACAGTGAGCGTTGCCGGGGGGTTTGGATGAACAGTGAGCGGTGGGAGTGGATGAACAGGACTGGTGGCGTTGCCTTTGGATGAACAGGACCCCGATCAATCGAGCCAGTTGGGGCTGGATGAACAGGACCCCGTGGAGGGCTGGATCAACAGGATGACCCCGTGGAGGGCTGGATGAACAGTAGAAGGTGGAGGGGTGGATGAATAGTAGCCCGGGGAGGGATGGTTGAACAGGAGCCCGTGGAGAGGGGTGGTTGAACAGTAGCCAGTGGAGTAGCGCGCGGTGGAGGCTGGATGAACAGGAGCCCGTGGATGAACAGTCACAGGTGGAGGCGAGAGGAGGTTGACGGTGGATGAATAGTAGCCCATGGAGGCTGGAGGAGGTCGACGGTGGAGATGAACAATATCCCGTGGAGTCCTGTTTTGCAGTACGCCACACCCCTCCCGATGAACAGGACCCCCGTTTCGACCGTAGTGCTCCAACACAAGTCCGTTTCATCCGTTTTGCGGTACGCCGCACCCCTCCCGATCAACAGGACCCCCATTTCGACTGTAGGAGGTTCGTTTCCTCTGTTTTGCGGTACCCCAGACCCCTCCCGATGAACAGGATCCTGTTTTGAACGTGGCCGGTCGAACACAAGGCCGTTTCCTCCGTTCTGTGGTACACCAGGCCTCGTTTCCATCGCCTGTTCCGTCCAAGCCCTCCTGATGAACACGACGACGCATTCCGTTCCGACCTAGCCAGTTGGCTCCCCATGAACACGACGACGAGATTGTTTCTCCGTTCCGACCCAGCCATGTACACAAGCCCTGTCCGTACATATGTGCGAGTAAGCGTTCGAGACCCCGCCCGTATGTACACATACGGGGACGTATTTTCTTTCTTGCGCACTAGCCGTTGTACGTACGTGTACATGCTACGTGCGCACCTCTACTATGACACGTGCATGCCTCTACTATCACACGTGCATGCCTCTACATCCACCAGTATGTATGTACATGTTCGAGACCAGAATGACAACGCTACGTACGCTTCGACCAGGTGGGTCCCGACTGTCAGGCACTTCCTTGCATGCGAAGATGTAGCTGGTGGGTCCCAGCAGTCAGGGGGGCGAATCATTTTGTTTTTTTGCCCGAACACACTTCCTTGTGTGCGAAGGTGTAGCCGGTGGGTCCCAGCAATCAGGGGGCGAATCGTTTTGTTTTTTTTGCCCGGACGCACTTCCTTGCATGCGAAGGTGTAGCTCGTGGGTCCCAGAAGTCACGGGGGAAACGGTTTTTTCACGAAATACGGTGGCCGGTCCAGTGGGTCCCCGCTGTCAGGTGGAGGAATAATTATTTTGCGCGTAATAAGGAGGCACTTCCTTGCGGCCACCGTGGACCCAGCTGTCAGCCTCTCCGCGTACAGTACTCTTCTGATGGAAGTCGGTCGTTGACCACATTGACCACGCCGTGGTGAGAGCACCACGGCGGTGGACGACGGCGAGGCCTAGGAAGGGAATGAGATGGGGGCAAGGAAGACTCGGCAATTGTTTCCCACGCGGAGGGGATTATGACTGTATGAGGGTTTACTGGTTCGTCTGCCGTCGCCGGAGAATAACAGCAGGTGTGGGTGAGTAGAGGGATGGCTAGGCCAGTGATGGGAGTATGGTGGGGCTGCGCGGCAGCACAGCCGACCGCGCGGGGGAGGGAGCAGGCAGTCCCGCTGGTGCTTGTTTGAGCGGCTGGAGCAGGAAGAGCAGAGATTGAAGAAGCACGACGACCGTTGGATGGAAATCCAACAGTCACTGCTTGTGCGTCAACCTTTTTTTAGAAAGCCTCAAATATGTGGAAAACAGCATACAGCCCATCTGCCATTATTTCTAATAATTTACAGCCCATTTGCTAATTCTTAAGGTTTTTTTGAGCCCATATTCTTTTTGTTAGCATTACAGCCCATATTGTGGCCATGGTTAAAAAACTATACGAGATTTTGCATATTTTGGTGCGGTCCGAACTGTTTTTAATCCCGAAATTTCGAGTCACATTCAAACTGATTTTAAAAATAAATGTATATCAATATAAAATCCAACAAATTTTCCATGCATAAAAATCAATGCAATTTAAAATCTTGAAATGAAAAAAAGAAATTTGAAACTAAGTGCATGTTTGATGTGTTTTAAAAATGTACAGCCCGTTTCTCATTACTGATAGGCCGTTTTCTCGGCCAGCCGAATGAAGCTCTCCTCGTCTTGAAAGATTTGCGGCCCAACAGACCTGACAAAGCGACTTACTTGGCAAATCACAAAAAAACTGGGCTGTGGCCGTGGACCTAGCTATCAGCCTCTCCACAGACAGTACTCTTCCGATCGAAGTCGGTGTTGACCACATTGACCATGCTGCGCCGAGAGCAGCAAGGCGGTGGATGACGACGAGGCCTAGGAAGGGGAAGACACGGAGCCGGGGAAGACGCGGCAGTGGATGCCCACACAGAGAGCAGTACGAGGGTTCACTGGTTCGGCTGCAGCGTGAGGCTACCGTCGCCGTAGAATAACAGGGGGTGTGGGTGAGTAGAGGGATGCCCTTGGCCAGCGGTGGGAGTAGTAGGGGGCGGTGAGGCCTCTGCGGCATCACAGCCGGCCACGAGAGGCAGGAGCACGCGACACGACCGGCGCTGCTTTGGGTGGCTGGAGCAAGAAGACTAGAGGTTAAATAAGCACTACGGCCGTTGGATGGACATCTTACGGTTGCTGCAGCTAGAATTGTTTATATTGACTAAGTTGACAAAGCCCTTGGTACGCGTCAACTTAGTAGGCCCACAGCTCGGATTTGGCAGAGAACATATAGCCCATTTGCGATTTGTAAGAATGTACAGCCCATTTTTTAATTCTAATGGAATTTACTACAACCCATTTAGAGTTTGTTAAAAGTACAGCCCAACTTCCAGCTAGGACAACGATTAATAATTTCAAACAACCGCTCAAAACAGAATTCAAAAGGAATATCAAAGAATAAACCGGAGAGGCACATTTTTTATACCGAATTAAAAAATTAGCGAGTTATTGCTCAAAATAAAAATGAGCGCGTTCTTATTAAATTGGTCCTTAAAATCTTCGCAAGCTTTTGTACGCAATCACCAGGATTTTCCTTCCCTGTGAGTCAAAAACAACCAGGATTTTCCTTGCCAACTTCCGTTAAACATTTACGTTTATAAGTTAACAACACATGGGATGTTTTTATAATGTATATATAAGTCTCTATAAAATATACGATAATAGTAATAATATAAATATATATAATGTGGTTTGAAGGGAAAACATTAATTGGACACATCATTATTATACTTATATATAGATAAATATAATAGAGACCTACATTTTTTTAAAATACATTGGGTTGTCGATCTCTAAGAAAAAACCCATAGGCCGGTATGGACCTCAAAAAATAAGTTGAAACCACTGTCTCTGTATGCCGTGGGCTACGCATGTTAAAATACAAAACCTAGGCCTAGCTGATACTTGTTCGCCCTCTGGAAAAAAATGATACCAAATCCCCGAGCGAACTGGATTAAAGAGGGGGCCGACGGCACGACTGAAGAAGCACATCAGGAGAGATTCTTTTTTATTCAGTGGATGGCTCTCGATAGCATTTTTTTACTTGCCTCTGCACCATACAACTTGTATTTGTAGCCTCCCAGTCTGTCATGGTGGACCAGCAGCCCATTTGCTAGGCGGGCCAACCTACAGAAACCAGCACTCGATTTTTCATCAAGCCCCAAAAACAACGCAGTACTATGTTTGTTTTGAGGCCGAAAACATTACGGCAGGGGCTGAGCGGGGGAGAGGGGAAGACAGAGTAATAAAAAGATTAAAAAGAGCTGATGCGCCGTTGCTACCCTAACAAAGCAGGTGCAATTCTTCTCAGGAAGAAGGTGTGTTGTTGACACCCACACGTCACATACCCCACAGTAGGCATACTAACAAGTTCACACACAAATACAACAGAAAAGGTAAACATTCGTATCAAACTCAGGTTCATAGGACACGTTCATATTCATAGCCAACATTCACTATTGACAACTCTAAAGATTCATATATACACAAGCTCAGCATATCTATGCATCCAAATGATTGTTAGATCACACGACAATATTCATGCATAATTCACAAAAAGATTCAGATATACACATGTTCAGTATGTTTATGCAACCAAATGATTGAGATCACAGCCAATATGATCCATGGACGAACTTTAATTACCTAGGGTACAGACTGGTAAATGGTGTTTAGTCGGAGGTACTTCTTGCTAAAATTAGTTCTTGTACGAGTAAACTTTCGAGTACATAAGAGGCAGCACAGACAATCTAAACTTTGCTTGTAGGTTTATCCTTAAATAGTGGCCTCGTGCCGAGCGAGGTTTGAGCAACTTGGCCACTACTTTCATCCAACTAGTTTATTGGCTCATCTTGGTCCTGTAGCTCGCCAAAATTCTACATTGCAGACAAGAAAGGAGGCGGTTGAGAAAATGAACCACCCAATTTTTTTTTGTAGTTCAACTGAAATGGAGCATCCCTGGCATGCAGACTGATTAAGTGCCAGATGAATATACGCGTCAACCAACTTGTCTGGAATCTTAGACTCCATGCCATACAGTTCGCTACCATATCTGCTGATAACCAAAAGGCACAAGTTGGGACCAAAGACTGGATTGTGTTCTTCTAGGCTATCACTACAGGAATCTGCTATTTTGCCATCTGCCACAGGGGACGGCAAAGCTAGGGACGGCGGATGGCAAAATGCCTTGCCGTCAGCGGCGGATGGCAAATAGTGATGGCAAACATAGGGTCGGCAAATAGGCCCTTTGCCGTCTGCTTTTTATGGCGGATGGCAAAGAGTGCTTTGCCTACAGCGGCGAACGGCAAAGAGGAGTGACGGCAAAATACTGGACGTCCGCCAGCGTTAGTCCGTTAGGCGGCTAACGGCGGCCTTTGCCGTCAGCCAGCTGACGGCAAATTTGAGCGCCTGTTTGCCGTCCGCCTCTTTGCCATCAGCTTAACTTTGCCGTCCGCCAGGGTAGGCAAATTTGCCAAATGGCTCATCTCTGAGGAAGTATAGGTGGCCACCACGTGTCCCCTTTGCCATCTGACACCGACGGCAAAGGGGTATTTGCCGTCTGCCGCGGACGGCAAAGAGCCTATACTGCCTCTTTTTTATTCTGTTTTATTATATCCAACAATTATCACAGCAAATATATCACAGCACATATATATCCATCACATAAATATCCAGCACATATATATCCAACATAATAAATATCCAGCACATATATATCCATCCATACATACATAGTAGGTTGCACATAGTCCCATCAATCCATACATATTACAATATGCAAAGTTTCATCATAGCAATCTAGTTTCATCATAGCAAGCGAGCAGAACACAAGAAGTGCATCAAAGGAAAAAACAAGCAATCTATCATAGGATGCTGGCTTCCGTGAAGTGAATGAAACCTGCAAAATGACAAATAAGAAAGTTAGAAAAAGAATAGAAGAAGAAGAAGAAGACTAGAAGAAGAAGTATATGCCATTTATTAGCTAACTTAGGTGAACTGGATCATTTATGAGCTAAATTAGTTGAAATGGATCGTTTATGAGCTAAGTTAGGTGAAATGGATCGTGTATGAGCTAAGTTGGGTGAAATGGGTCGTTTATGAGCTAACATAGGTGAAATGGGTTGTTTATGAGCTAACCTAGGTGAAATGGGTCGTTTATGAGCTAACCTAGGTGAAATGGGTCGTTTATGAGCTAACGTAGGTGAAATAGGTCGTTTATAAGCTAACGTAGGTGAAATGGGTCGTTTATGAGCTAACCTAGGTGAAATGGGTTGTTTATGAGCTAACCTAGGTCAAATGCATCATTTATGAGCTAACCTAGGTGAAATGGATCATTTTGGAGCTAACTTAGTTGAAATGGGTCATTTATGAGCTAACTAAGGTGAAATGCCACATTTTTGAACTAACTAAGGTGAAATGGATCGTTTTGAGCTAACTTAGGTGAAATGGGTCATTTTAGAGCTAACTTGGATAAATTGGATCACTTGTAAGCTAACTAAGGTAAAATGAGTCATTTTAGAGCTAACTTAGGTAAAATGGATCGTTTATGAGCTAACTAAGCTAATTATGCAATTCTTGACATAAGTAAGCTTATTAAGTCATTTTAAAGGAAAAGAAGCTAACTCTAGGTCATTATGTAAGCATATTGGAGGAAATAAAGCTAAGTCTAAGTCTAGAGAAACTTACCATGATCAGGGAGGTGTAGGAGCGGGCTGGCTCATGCCGGTAGCTGGAGAAGGATCATGCGATGCGTTTCTGGAGTTAAGTTGCACCAAAGATCATTTCCAATGTCTCATTAGCATTATGACACTCAAATGTTAAGACTAGCAAGTAATGTCCATTCAAATTAAACTCACCGTGCTCCCAGGAGCAATCACTGGCATCGGTGGAGCAGTCTGACCGGACTTCTCGCACACTGACTGCACATTTGGTTTTCACAATAGAGTCATACTAGTTAGTAATGAGATTCAAATGTTAAGACTAGCAAGTAATCTGTAGAAGAAACTTACCACAAGGAGCTCGTACATGGCCCTTTCCTGCATGTCATTCCGTGCCCTCTCCTCCTCCAACATCTTTGTCGTCCTCTCCTCCAACTCCTGCTGCCTCTCCGCCGCCTCCGCCAGAAGTTTCTCCGTTCTATCTCTCTCACTCTGTATAGCAGCCTGCAACACCACTCACATGACCATTTGTAATCATTGATGGAAGCGCACACAATGTAATGGAGAAAGATAGCTGAGTACTTATAACTAACCTTGAAGGCGAGTTGGACTGGCCGTTCACGAGGCCTTATCTCAGGAGCGGAGCTCGACTGGCGCGCCTTGATCTCCGGGAGAGTGCTAGGACAACGGATAAGTCCATCTCCCATGGCTATGGAGCCATGGGACCTCCCGCCACCAGATATCATCAGCAGCTCTGTATCAATGGGACCCTGGCTCGGGTTAAAGTCCTCCCCTTTCCTCGCCTTCCCCTGATCTCTATATTGCACGAGCTTGTCGTGGGCGGAGATGCTGGTGAAGTTCTTTGGATCATCAAGGTCATACGCAGAGAATGCCTTGACTTTCTTGTAAGAGCCAGTGTGGGCCATGGCATACAGGTCGTACACCTCTGGCACCTTATCCGCCTTATTGTAGCGTGCCTGAAAGAGAGAAACAAAGTGAATTAGTAATTAAAGGGCTAAAGCTAGCATGATGAATGAATTGCATGAATCATGAAGCAAACCACATACCCAGTTCCGCCCGTACTGAAATAAGTTGGAGCTGCCTTGGTGGTGTGCACACCTTCCATCTGGGAACGTTTGTCCTTGGCCTCGTTGTGGGTGGCCCGCCATTCTTTTGAGCACCACGCATTGACCAACACCTCCCAACAATCCATCCGATCCGCACACCATCTCGGAGGGGCCTAAGTTAGCAAATAGAAACTTCAGCGCTACGGCTATGAATTACTAAATGAAGGAAGTAAGTACAAGGCCTTAAGAATTACCTTCATGTACTGCTCCTTACTCAAGAACTAATCGCGGCACTCCTGCTTGGGCTTCTTGATACCATGCCCGGCGTATTAGTCTCGAACAGCCTGCACCCGAGCCTCATGCCGTAAGTTCTGAAGTAGGCGCTTGCACACCTTGTGGATAACATCTGCCGCCTCCTCCTCGTATCCCTCCTCACACCTGTAGAATGTCTGCCATCAAATGAGACAATATTGATTAGTATAATTAATAACTAGCTAGTTGAAGATTTTTAATTGTGTAAAGGAGAAATTACCCAGAACTTTTTGATCACCACGTCTGCCCTCGTCTTGCACAAGACACCGTCGATAATCTCACCCGGAAGGGCCGGGGCAGCCAAGTAGTGCTGCCAACTCAATCCAACCTCTGGAAGCCGACCCTCACCAGGCAACGTGACAAACCCTGGAAAGTTTTGCCGAATCAGAACTCCAAGGACAGAGTTGGGCCGGCGGACACTTTCATGGTGGTCCCAACCCCTGCAGCATGACAAGGCCAACACATTAGTTATTTGAAGAAACGTGAATGCAGAAGGTACAAAAATATTAAATGCACTTACCTCTCCCCATCAGGGAAAATCAACCACCTCTGCTCGCGGGTCGCCGACACGGACGGGAGCCGTGTAGCACCACGCTGGTAGACATTGCACCCCTCCTCCCCCTCCTCCTCAAAATCAGTCGTCTCCCTGCCATCATCAGCATGGCCACTCGGCTCCCTGCCATCATCAGCATGGCCACTCGGCTCCTCAGGCTGACCCGACCAAGTACCCCATCCAGACGTGTGCTCCTCCGGGGTCTCATGGGCCCAACTCTCGTGGGCCGAAGGCCCGTCGACCCGAGGCTCATGGGCCGAAGACCCGTGGACCAGAGGCTCGTGGACCAGAGTCCGTGTAGCCTCCTCCTCAGACGAGTCCACCCTAGCAGTCACGTTCTCGGGTGAAACGGCTGGGGGCGGCGGCGAGGAAGGTGCCGTAAGAGTCACCCTACCTCCTCTCCCGCGACCACGTGCTCCACCTCCTCTCCTCATCTTACCTCGTCCCCTGCTGGGTACCGCGGTCAACGAAGAAGGGCCCAGCGGTGTCGCCATACTGTCCAACAACGCTCGGCGGAGAGGTGCGTGTGGAATGGAAGACCTCGCACCACGCGCCAACGAAGAAGGGGCCTCGGCGCGCTCCCGACCAGCGCCCACCATCTTTCAACACCTGCCATGACAAAGAATAAACGAAATTAGTACAACATAAAAAAAAGTACCGACATGAATAATAATATGTATATCACCTAAGTGTATCATCATCAAGTACAACATAAAAAAATTGAATACCTGACACTACTAATAATCTCGATCAGTATCATCAATAAATGCATAATCATAATCACACTATAATCAATGGTGGGCTCATAGGGTTCATTGGCATGCAACCTACACTCTAATAGGTAATGATAGGTCCTAATCCCACCCGTGTATGTGTAGATTCGGTTCATTTGCCCATGCTATGCTCCGGATCCGATGCAAAATTTCGGCAGCACCTCCCCGCTGTCGGGGTGCCGTGTCGGGGTCGGGATCGGGGTCTCGGGGTCGGGGTGTCGGGTCGGGGTGCCGGGTCGGGGTCAGGGTGCCGTGTCGGTGTCGGTGTCGGGGTGTCGGGTCAGGCTCGGGGTCGGTGTGTCGGTGTCG
>NC_041383.1:125471004-125471707 GCF_002162155.2 Triticum dicoccoides | reverse complement strand
GTCGGGGTGTCGGGTCAGCCTCGGGGTCAGGGTGTCGGGGTCGGGGCCGGGGTGTCGGGGTAGGGGTCTCGGGGTCGGGGTGTCGTGTCGGGGTGCCGGGTCGGGGTCGGGGTGCCGTGTCGGGTCAGGTTTTTTCCTCTTTTTTCCTTTTCTTCTTCTTCCTCTTCTTCCTTTTCTTCCTTTTCTTCCTTTTTTTCCTTCTTCTTCTTCTTCTTCTTATTCTTCTTCGTTTCCTTTTTCCTCTTCTTCTTCTCCTCCTCTCCTATTTTTTCTTCTTCTTCTTCCTCTTCTTCTTTTTTCTTCTCCTCCTCCTCTTCTTCTTCTTCCTTTCCTTTTTCCTCTTCTTCTTCTCCTCCTCTCCTGTTTTTTTCTTCTTCTTCTTCTTTCCTAAAACTGAACTGAACCTAAAACTAAACCTAAAACTAAACCTAAATCTAAAACTAGAACTAAAACTAAAACTAAATCTAAACTAAACATAAACCTAAAACTAAAAAAACAGTAAAAAAGGAAAAAACTAAATCTAAACCTAAAACTAAACTAAAACTAAATCTAAACCTAAAACTAAACCTAAAACTAAACCTAAAACTAAATCTAAACTAAACATAAACCTAAAACTAAAAAACCGAAGAAAAAAGAGGAAAAACAGAGGAGGTAGAGCTCACCTGGGCCGGTGGAGGAGGTGGCCGGTGGAGGAGGGGGGCGG
>NC_041383.1:125463374-125470605 GCF_002162155.2 Triticum dicoccoides | reverse complement strand
GGCGACGAGATGGCAGGGCGGCGGGGGGCCGATGGGGCGACGGGGCGAGGAGCCGGTGGGGCGGCGGGGCGCTGAGGCGACTGGGCGGCGGCGAGTGGTGGGGGCGGCGGCGCGCGTGTGGGAGCTGGGAGAGAAACGGAGAAAGAGAGAGGGGCGGGATGGGGCGCGCCGTTAGATATGTTAAATGTTTGTCGTCCGCCCTCTTTGCTGTTCGCTTTTTTGCTCTTTGTCGTCCGCTAGCGGACGACAAAGAGGGGGGGCGTTAAGTATTTTTTAAGCAGCTCCTCAGTGGGCCCCCTCCCTCTTTGCCGTCAGCTAGCCGACGGCAAAGAATCTTTGCCGTCCGCTAGCCGACGGCAAAGAGCTGGCTGATGGCAAAGACTTTCTTTGCCATCAGCCAGTTCTTTGCCGTCCGCTTTTGGGTAGCTGATGGCAAAGAGCTGGCAGATATCAAAGTAGCTGATTCCAGTAGTGTATGCGCCAAGCAATATTTTTGGCGTTCACTCTCCTAATACTTGGGAGTTTGATAACTGGTTGACGCCGGTTGATACTCGAATGAATATAGGCACTTCCTGTCAACATCGATGCTTGTCTGAGTGAACTTTGGAGAACATGGCAGCAGCATAAGTATCTGTCCATCTGATCATTTTGTGCAGTTCCACTGAAATCACCCAATGCAATGATTTGCCTACGAGTTCAGGCTCCAAGTTACTCCTTTATAAAATCGGCAAACAGTAGCACAATACCAAATTACCAATACATGACAAGCACAATAATCAGGATAAAGACCAGTACCATCCTGTGTTCGGTAGCATATCAATTACTATTTCCTTTGACTGGAAGCTAAGATAAGGGAAGCGACTGACAGCGAAGGAAGAAAGCAAGCCGAGATTACCGACTGACAGGAAAGGACGGAAGCTGTTGAGCCAATGAAGCACCCAAAGTTTTTGTGCAGTTCCACCAAAATCGAGCATCCCTGTTGGCACATATATTGAGAGAGTGAGATTACTGTAATAGTGGGACTAGTTGATGAAACATACACTAACAAATAGAAGCACCCTCATTATCTTAATGGGTAAAGTTAGTAACATAGTAGTCTTGCTTAAAGAGAGGTATTAGTTTATTTAATCAGTGCCAATTAGCTCAACACTCAAAGCATTGCCATTTATCATAGGTTGCAAAACTTTAACGTGCAAAGATAAAGGAGTTTCTCAGGACAGTAGCACGATACAAATAGAGATGACAGCAAACTAATATGGATGAAGGCACGTACCAACCTAAGAAAAAAAGCTTATTCATGTAGTCCCATAAGAGATGATAAAGCACTCATGGAATCACATAATAGTATATATTTTTGTGCACTTCAAATGTATGGTTGAAATCACTCTTGTTTACCAGTGCTGAGATTATATCGAACGATTATCAAGAACATCTACCAGAGTTAAAGCACTGGCTGGGATACAGTTCATTGTATTGTCTTGTGTAGTTCCACTAAAATGTATGATTGGCACAATGTGATCCCTGTTTGCACAAGTAGGAAAAAGGTGAAACCTTCATTAGCTTAGTGAGAAAGGATAGGAAGACATTAGCATATTAATCAAACAGTAGCATCAAATTCATGATGGACAATGCGCAAAACATTGCCTCATTGAACCAATGGTAATAAATTGACATGCAAAACTATAGCACTATTATGTCATGACACTAATAATATTCCATCCCTACTCCACCACATGATTCACCTCCATACACAAACATACACACATACTCCCTCCGTCCGAAAATACTTGTCATCAAAATGGACAAAAAAGGATGTATCTAAAACTAAAATACATCTTGTCCTACTAAAGATTTTGATGCAAGTACTTCCGGACGGAGGGAGTACATGATTCAGCATAGGGTCCTACTAAAGATTTGTTTAACTCCGACAGGAAATTAGGCAGCAATAAATTAGTGGTACTTAAGTACTCCTAATTAATTAAGTGAGATAGCAGAAGTGGAAGGGCTCCTGGAGGATCATCTCACATGTAAGGTAGTCGTTGCCGGAGCCCTAGAATGGCCTCGACTGAGGCCTCTGGCTTAAGCAAGATCGCCTTGGCACTGTTTATTCTTCTTCTTCTTCCTCTTCATGCTCTATTTCTCTTTCTCCTCACCAGTTGGTGAACCCAAGTACATGATTGGCCTTCTAGTTCAGAATTGGTTTTGTCAGTGAGGGAGTACAAGTGTACTAGTAAAAAATAGCATTATTTTCTCATGGCAGTCGGAAAATAGAGATGAACACATGCATTAAATATCATTCTTACCTAAAGGAAGGTTATGGCACCAATATGGATGATGAGGATTGGAACACAGATCTCCCTTTGTGCAGTTCCACCGAAATGAACCAACTGTTCCATTCTGACATTCCAGTTAAACAGCACAAAAGTCACTTCTTTTAAGAAGAGTTTTGTGCAGTGCACCAAAAGGTCACAATAGCAACCAGGTGAATTGGATATCCATGTTTGCACAAAAAGGTACAGAGGAAACAGTCAGAGTCTCAAACAATTACAGGCAAAAACATTTGGCTAAACTTGTCATGGCTTATAACAGTGGCATGGCTTCATTTTTACCAGGGACATTAGATTAAGAACAGCTAAATATTTGGTATAAGGGCATGGGACAGTGGGTGCACCAGCAGTCCAGCACCATGTACGTAAACATGGGCATAAAGTGGTGATTCATAGTTTGTTCCCCCAAGAAACAAACATCCAAGAAACATATCTGGGTTTGTCCCATTTTTGTTCACTCTAGCCACCTACTCCTATGTGTGGATAGCAAATCTAGTCCTATTCATACCACTATGTACAGCGTTACCCCTATATTTCCCTTTTCGACTAAGATACCGGTTGGATGACCAGTCTGTACTACTTTCACTCCCTTTCCTTCATGTTTGTACCAAGTCCGATGTACATACTAAATTCCCCCACCCCCACTTTATTTCTTGTTTGAACCAAGTACTCCCTCCGTCCGGAATTACTTGTCATCAAAATGGATGTGTCTAGAACTAAAATACATCTAGATGCATCCATTTCAATGACAAGTATTTTCAGACGGAGGGAGTACAACATTCGACTCCTTGAAGTAGCTTTACCTCTAACAATAGAAGAAAAAAAAGTAGGTGACGTTGGACCATCCGATCAAGAGGGGCTGAGAGGTAGAAAATGATGCACATGCAGCGACGTAGCGAGCTGGGGAAGTAGATCTAAGGCATTTTTGAACGAAGATATACCTGAAGGTCATCGGGATGTGGATAGGTGGGCGGCGGGAGGCCGGATCCGCCCACAGGCAACGACGAAGGGATCGGAGGACCTCCCGCACCGGCGCTCGGCCAGAGATAACGGTGCGGCCGGCAGTGGGTCTCCTCCCTCGCCGTCGACGACGGCCTAAACGCTGCCCCTCCTCCCCTTCACCGGCGGAGGGGGATACGTCCAGATCTGTAACCAGCGGTGAGGATAGAAAGACAGTGTTTTTTGAAGGGAGAAAGACAGTGTTACTACCCCTATCTTGTTTAGATCTAGAGAGGATGAGAGTGTGTGAATAGAGCAACCGTAGCAAGCAAGCGCGGAGGCTCCAACCTATATATATGTAGTGGGGTAGTTTTCCTTTTTCACTCCATCAAAACAATCGTTTAAAATTGTGTACTACTACATGCCAGGTCGCGGGTTTTTTAGTTGTTGATTGTTTTTTGAGATAGCTACCCGCTTGTTCCAAGTGGTGTTACGGTGTGCTAGGTCGCACTTTGTATCGTTCAAGTCTGGTATACTACAAGTCCCTCCATTAAATGAACAACCACCCCCTCGTAAAAACTGTGAACAAGCCCACGGCTAAAATTAGCAGAAACGTGGGTTGCCCCAACATGCATTATTATTTATATTTTCTACTCCCTCCATTCCTAAATATAAGTCTTTTTTATTAGCCACACCTAGACAAGAATTTTTTATTAGCAGTGAACCCCACATGTCATAGACACAAAAATTGTGGCAAGATTCCCTTAGGCAAGCCAAAGTGTGTCTAACAATTTGAGCAACTCGAGTTAGGCAAGTTAGGCAAGTGTGGCAAGTGTGGGGAAAATAATGTCGCAACATAAGACAAACATAGTCACAATCGAAACAGCCCCGTAATATTTTGTGACATGCATGAAAACTTGGTTAGTTAAATTATAGTCAAAATTTGGTAAGGTACATCAAATCAACACATGCAAGTATCAAAAGGAAAGTCACGGCATGCATGCATGCGTTGTACTCCCTCCGTTTCCAAATATAAGTCTTTTTAGAGATTGCAACAAGTGACTACATACGAAGAAGAATATGTCTACATCTGTATGTTGTAGTCCATTTGAAATGTGTAAAAAGACTTATATCGAGTTCAGTGCTTTGATGTGTCGCGTCAACTCGTACAAGACCGAGAAATTTGATTACTACAACGCCCTCTCCCTCGCGGACTGAGCTCTAGTGCCTTAACTGCACCTGCCTTCAGCTGCATGACAGGAGGGTCAACCACCTGTTCGGCCCACCTGTCATAGACGCAAAGGCAGGAGCAGTAAGTAGAAGCTTTCGCTACACGCTATCCCTCCCACACGAGGTGGACGGACATGCAGCAGTGGATTCGATACTATAGAAGTAAGAGTAACATCATTATTCGTCTTCTCAAAGAGGCGAAGAGCCAAGCGCAACCCGAACATGGCAGTTGCGAACACTCGTGTGGTGCGGTGCCTTGGAGCACGCATATAGTAGCCAGGGTCTTGCATGAGACAAAATTGCTATTTGATCCCACTATTGTAGTACTAGTACTTGCTACTCCCTCTGTCTAGGTGAGTAAGTCGTTGAATTTGTAGCTAAGCTTCCCTCATTGAATTGTTTAACAATTAAACTCCATCATCCATTGGTTGATACTCATTCTGCATAGGTCCACGCGCTTAGCACCGTTTCCTCCTGGGGTCACCAATGTTTATTTGCTAATTAATAGCATTGCATGCAATGAACTAGCCACTGCAAGTCATTAAAAGCATGCACACCTCTCATCTCTTATTGGTTGATATGTCAAGAAACAAGAAACAAGGTAGAAGTTAATGCATCGTGCCTAAGTGTTTTGGGACTTTTGTTTTAGGACTAGCCACAATGGGAGTAACTTCAGCAGTAACATCGAGTCCAACTCAGCAAATTTGCTTATGTGGCAATGAGTTAATGAGGAGAGAGGTAGTTATAGTAACTTGCTACCTCCGTCCTGGTTTATAGGTTCCCTTTATAGTTTGTGTCAAATTTCAACTAAAGATTTAACTAACAAAATGTTAATGCATGTCAAGAAAAATTATCTCATTGGATTCGTATTTGAACATAGTTTTCAAAAATATAATGTTTGGTGACATGCGTGAACATTTTGTTAGTTCAATCCTTGGTCAAATTTTGGCATGAAATACAATGGGGACCAATAAACCCGGACGGAGGTAGTAGCTAGTTACTGTAGCATCACATGCCCCAATGCAATATGAGTCTATAACCTAATAAATGAAGCTTTGCATGTTACCACACTTATGTACCCACTATGAAGGCAGTAACAAAGTCTAGGGATATGTGTATGTTACTAGTGTATGTTACTCACCATTGTGGCTAGTCTTACACACCTAGACGGAGGGAGTAGTATAGCCCTATAAACCAAAAAGGAGTATTTGCCTTTCTAGAGATTTCAACAAGTGACTAGACTACACCGCGTGCAGTACTCCCTCCCTTCCGGTGGCTGGTCATAGTGGGGAGTAACTTATACTAGTGTCATGCACATGACACTAGTCTAAGTTACTACCTTCATAGTGCAAAGTAACATAGTAGTAGTGTCATAGAGGACTTCATTAATTGGCTTGTAGACTCATCTTGTCTTGGAAAGCGCTATGTTATAGTAACATATTATGTTACCACTTCTCATTAACTACATGCCACATAAGCAAACAAATCTCGGAGTGTGCTATGTTACTTGCTAAGTTACTCCCACTATGACTAGCCGCTCAAATCTCAAATCTCATGAACCAAGGCATTTTGCGATTGGAGGAATGTATCTCGTACTTTACAAAACTACCCTAATTAAACTCATGCATTAATTACGTAGTTCTCTCGTTTTTCTCTCCGCCTTGGTCACGGTGCACAAGTATTGAGCACTCCTATATGACTAGCCTCTCTATCTACTGAAGGAAATATGCCCTAGAGGCAATAATAAAGTTATTCTTTATTTCCTTATATCATGATAAATGTTTATTATTCATGCTAGAATTGTATTAACCGGAAACATAATACATGTGTGAATACATAGACAAACATAGTGTCACTAGTATGCCTCTAATTGACTAGTTCGTTTATCAAAGATGGTTATGTTTCCTAGCCATGGACAAAAGAGTTGTCATTTGATTAACGGGATCACATCATTGGGAGATTGATGTGATTGACTTGACCCATTCCGTTAGCTTAGCACTTGATCATTTAGTATGTTGCTATTGCTTTCTTCATGACTTATACATGTTCCTATGACTATGAAATTATGCAACTCCCGTTTACCTTGGAACACCTTGTGTGCTACCTAACGTCACAACGTAACTGGGTGATTATAAAGGGCTCTACAGGTGTCTCCGAAGGTACATGTTGGGTTGGCATATTTCGAGACTAGGATTTGTCACTCCTATTGTCGGAGAGGTATCTCTGGGCCCTTTCGGTAATGCACATCACTATAAGCCTTGCAAGCAATGTGAATAATGAGTAGTTGCGAGATGATGTATTATGGAACGAGTAAAGAGACTTGTCGGTAACGAGATTGAACTAGGTATTGGATACCGACGATCGAATCTCGGGCAAGTAACATACCAATGACAAAGGGAACAACGTATGTTGTTATGTGGTCTGACCGATAAAGATCTTCATAGAATATGTAGGAGCCAATATGAGCATCCAGGTTCTGCTATTGGTTATTAACCGGAAACAGTTCTATGCCATGTCTACATAGTTCTCGAACCCGTAGGGTCCGCACACTTAACGTTACGATGACAGTTTTATTATGAGTTTATAAGTTTTGATGTACCGAAGGTTGTTTGGAGTCCCGGATATGATCACGTACATGACGAGGAGTCTCGAAATGGTCGAGACATAAAGATTGATATATTGGACGACTATATTCGGACACCGGAAGTGTTCCGGGTGATTTCGGAGCAAACCGG
>NC_041383.1:125433512-125463175 GCF_002162155.2 Triticum dicoccoides | reverse complement strand
CTCCTTCCTTCCCCCTCCTTCTTGGACTAGGAAAGGCAGGGGCAAACCTATTTGGAGTATGTTTTCCCCTCCTAGGGCGCGCCACCCCCTTGGCCGGCCTCCTCCTCCTCCCCCCCTTTATATACGGAGGAGGGGGGCACCTCTAGAAACACAAGTTGATCTTCGTGATCATTCCTTAGCCGTGTGAGGTGCCCCCCTCCACCATATTCCACCTCGGTCATATTGTTGCGGTGCTTAGGCGAAGCCCTGCGTTGGTAGAACATCATCATCGTCACCACGCCGTCGTGCTGACGGAACTCATGCCCGACACCCTGCTGGATCGGAGTCCGGGGATCGTCATCGAGCTGAACGTGTGCTGAACTCGGAGGTGCTGTACGTTTGGTACTTGGATCGGTCGGATCGTGAAGACGTACGACTACATCAATCGCGTTGTCATAATGCTTCCTCTTTCTGTCTACGAGGGTACGTGGACAATACTCTCCCCTCTCGTTGCTATGCATCACCATGATCTTGCGTGTGTGTAGGATTTTTTTTGAAATTACTACGTTCCCCAACATCTACATGCAGGACATTTCAAAGCATCCGGGCCCGCGTGCCATCCAGCAAATCACAGCGAGGTGCTACAGTCGAGACTCACCTGTCACCCCAGTTGGCTGTCATGACCCGCATATCATAAAACCCACACCTTTACCAGCAGTGGTAAGGTGGCCTCCAAGTTAGACTGGAGGAAGCAACCATCATTTCACTGGAACGCTCGTTCAAGCCCTTTCTTCCCTTTCTTGGAGAAAACCTCACTCCAGGCTACTCACTTCTGCCATTTTTCTTCTGTACCGATGAAGGAAAGGTGGGCGAATCAGTTATGCTGCTATATTTTCATTCCAAGAATCTTCTTTTTGCGAAGCACTGACCGATTCTCACATCCTGTTCTTTTCCTGTTTTCATTGCGATTGTGGTTTCCTTTCGATTGCTTTTTGTTTGTCAGTTCATTGATGGATCCTGGAGCACTAGGCAAAGAGTTGCCGACGGACAAACCACTGGAGACAGCGATCTCTAGGAAGCAAGCACTGACCAACGAGTTGACCATGTTGGCGGGCCAACCCATGGAGACGAAGAACTCCAAGAAACAAGCACTGGCCAAAGAGTTGACAACGTTGGCGGACGAACTCCTCAACGAAAGTTGGAAGAACAACAAGGGCCCCACCGTCCCTACCCCAGAAACTCTGATGGCCACAAACGCGAGGCTCAAGGCCGAGTTTGAGGAGATAGTCACCTTTGAGAAGCAGTATTCCCCTGGCAAGGTGATGGCCCCCATCGAGGACGAGGAGATGGCCCCCGGAGGGATGAGATCCCCCGGTGAGCTGCACAAGGTAAAAAATAATGGCTTATTACCATAGTTGTGGTTTTTGATTATTTGCAATGTGCTTGCTAATATGTTAGGGTTGTGCAGGTGCCGGTGGACGTCCTTGATTATTCCGATGTCGCGGCCCGTCCTGTTGGCATCGCCCCGGAGATCGATTCCGATGCCGCTGTCCATCCTGTGGACATCGCCCCAGAGATCGATTCCGATGTCGCGGTCAGTCCTGTGGACATCGCCCCAGAGATCGATTCCCATGCCGCTGTCCGTGCTATGGTCATTGCCCGAGAGATCGATGACAAGAAATAGTTGGTCGCACTAATCCTTCAGGGTAGTTTGCATTGCCCTGTGTTTAATTACCAGAACGATGCGTGTTATCAAACCATCTTAGGGCTAGTGCACTGTCTTGTGTGGGTGGTACTTGCTACTTTTGTTTGATAGTGAATCATGCGAACCCTCTCCGAGTTATGGAAACAGATGTATCCTCACCGGCTTTTGATGTAATATATGGCATGCTTAGATGTAAGTTTGAACTGTTTATCATATCAGTAGGGCTTGTTTGATGATTCTTGGTGTTAGTAGGCTAGCTATTGTGCAAGCTATAATACTTGCAAAACACTCACCGAAGAGAAACATTGGGGCTGATGAGCTCGTGGTATGCTTATACTTATCCGTCGTCGATCGACCAATAGCCCTAGCTCCTAAAATTGTAGGCTTAGCGATTGATCAGACAATAGTCAACACAGATACATTCAGGCCTCATTTGGTTCATAGGGTAGGAAAATCGTAGCAAAAGTTCAGAGACGTACAACACAAAATCATAGCAGTACAGAGACGTACTCCCTCCATTCCAAAATAGATGACCTAGGCGGGCTAGTCTGGCCTAGTGGGTTTCAGTGATATGACGTGGTACAGTGTCGTCCAGTCTTCGCATGTGGTAGCAGTATTGCGGGTACAGTAAGTTTTCTTGAAGAAGCAGAATTCAACGAAGTCATGATGGTTCCTTCGTCCGAACAACTTAAAGTGGGAAAGGTTGGGCCTGCGATACGATCGGGGTAGACCAGGATAATTTTGTGCATGGCAGCTGGACCAGGATGGTCGGCGTCCCACACGTCGGCGAATGAAAGTATTCTTTCTGATATAGAGGATGAGCAATGAGTATTCATTGTTTATTTTTTCTGAAAGCTATTGTCTCCACTGTTAGTCCTTGACTTTGTCAATGCCTCTCTCTCCTCCACATAAGCAAGGACTACTTGCTAGGCATGCGGCGGGCAGCTGGCGTCTTGAGGGGCCAGGGCGGTCAGAGCGGGCTCCGGAAGCCGTCCGTACTCCAGCATGGCCCACCTCACATTATCACCATATATTTCTTAGAGTCCGTGCGCGGTGGGCGGGCGATCTCTTCTCCCTCCACCTTTTATCTCATCTCAGCCGACGCCCACCGAGCGATTAGATTTTGGCTATCGATAGTTTATTCAATTACAGTCCCACAGGTCAGTGAAATTGCAAGACAATGCGTGTCCCCTCTGGTGAGCGGCGTGCGAGCCGGACTGTCGGGGGTGCGACCCGTACGAGTCGTAAGTGTGCAGCCTTTTCCTTTAGAACTTGCGAAGAGTAACATTTTCGCGCGATCGATCGATAGAAATCCAGAACAAAATGACGAGGGCGGTGCTTTCCTGCTTGTTAGGCGGGCTAGTTCGAGTGATATGACGTGCTATAGTGTCGTCCACTTGCTCCATTTTTATGTAAGCAAGAGTTTACACTCTTACGCGGGAGGAGTGCGAAACACCGCAGATCTGATTTTGTTCGAGGGATAACTGTTCCCTGCTAAATAATGGAGGACTGTTAGCGATTATAGCATGATAGTTAGGGCATCTCCAGCGCTGGCCCACAAATTTACACCGACATCTGTCCGAGGACACTGATGGATGCCATCCAATGCTGCCCGCAAACCTTTCGACAACTATATGAACTAACCGGACGAAATTCGTGCAAACAATGCAAATTTCAAATTAACCGGCTGAAATTCATTCATTTCAAAAACTTTTCCTACAAACTGGACGAAATTCATTACATATTTCGCACAAACCGTACTAAAACCTACTGTAAAGCTAATCTAAACGATCGCCGGTGCACGACCACCATGTCCGGCCATGAACCCGAGAAAGCCGGCCATTGCCTTTGCCTCCTCCTCATCCGCCTCGATAACCTCCTCATCCAGAGCACAAGGTTCTTAAGATTTCCGCCTCCACATCGCTATCAAGCGGCTAATCGGCCGCCGATGTTTACCCCACCAAGCTTGGCGTCGACTAAGTGGAGTAGCGATGGCCTTCCTGGGACCAGAGCGGCGGCGACCTACCGTGTACTACTCTTCCTCGCTGCCGGCTGCGCCCGCGCACGCGCGCCAGCTTCATGGTCGTGGCGGCGGAGGGCGGCCAAGGGGGTGCCGGTGATCTCCTTTGTTTGCTCCTGCGACAGTACGTCGAAGAGAGCTTTGGAGCACGCCCGGAGCGGAGCCGCTGATGTCCCTCGTCTGCTCATGCGACAATACGTCCAAGAGAGCTTCGGAGCGCCACGAGGCCATGGTTGGAGTGGTGCGGACAGAAGGAAGGGGCCGGAGGAGAATAAGTGTGGGTCTTTGGCTATGGCTGGGAGCTGGGGCTCAAGTTAATATAGTTGGCGAATGGCAATGAGCCGCGGCAGACGGATGGACAACTGGCGCCGGAGTAGGTTCGTCGGGCGTGAATGCGGACGCTCCTTCAGTGACTTAACTGCAGATGCATTGGGTTACTGACATGTGGGCCCAACGGGCATCTGGCCCGCATGTCAGTGACACACCAATTGCACCTGCAGTTAAGTCCGGTGAATGCGGCATTGACGTTCTGGAGAGATGGTGACCGTTTCAGGCGGGAAGGGCGCGCTAGTGATGGAAGGGGTTTCGGTGTGCAGTGGCACTAAGATCGGTCGCTCACGATAGTACATACTTCGTATCATACTACCATAGTACCCTCTCTAGCTAGGCTATTTTATAAATTGTTGTTGTGATGGACGATATACATGAGCAAGGCGCTCCGAGTATGACCGTTGGTGTTGAGTCAGGTGAATACATGCTCGGCATTCGCGTAGGCCTCCATCAAACGTGTAAACAGTAATGTCAGGCACCGCCAGGGCGCGCAGGTGATGGGATCGCCGTTTGCGTTGCGCCATGAGTAGGACTTTGATTTAGAGGGCGATGTGCATGCATTAGCATGCTTTGACAGCATGAGCGTGAGTGTTTGACGCGAAATATTTCATTTTCATTTGGCTGACGAGGGTGCGTTGCAGCGACGAGTCCGTGGTTTGATTCCCCACATATGCACAATTTTGGTTTTTACAGTATTTCTTTCTCCATTGATAGGTACGCCCGCGTAGATAGATAAAGAACACGAGCTGATGAGGCGCATGCGGACTGTTTGACTGGTCAACCAAACAAATACGGAGCTATACGCTGAGCCAGTAACCGTATAATCACCATATCTCGTATACAATGATCAAAGTGAGCTGTCAAGGCAAGTTCGATGACCGCCAATGCATTTTACTCGGTAATAAATGACCAGGATTAAAGGGGAATCCAAATTTCCTTTGTCTTCTGTCCTTGAGCTCTTGACAAACCAATGCACTATATGGTTGTCCGGCCACTCCACCCCAGAGCTCTCACCAAGCGTCGTTCATGCCACTGCACTACACACTAACCGGTAATGCAGCAATGGCATCCTGCCGCGCCGAGTTCCTCGCCGCCCATGATGGCACACAAAATGGTAGGGAAGCGATGGCATCCCGCCGTGCCGAGTTCATCGCCGCTCGCGACCTCACAACTATGTGGGAGGAATTTGAAGATGCGAAGGCCGAATGGCCGGTAGAGCAAGAGGCGGCCAAAGCCGCACAGAGTGAGTGGAAAAGTAAGAAAGCACTCAAGAAAAGAGAGGCCCGCCACCGCAAGAAAGAAAAGGACGCACGCGCAGCTGCGGAGAGGTCGGCGGAGATCCAAGCACGGTGGGGTGTCGCCGACAAAGCCAGGAAGGAGAACGACAGCGTCTAGCCAGCATGTGATAAGTAGTAGTACTAGTAGTTAGTGTGTGTGTCTGTGTCTGAGTATAAGCATGTACCAGTACTACTAGTTACTACTGTAGTTTTTATAGCAAATTACCAGTACATTAGCCTAGACTAAATGGAAAAATTCCTATCCTATGCATCAAATGGCAACTCTTTCTCTATAGGAATTGAGATGCATGTCATCTCACTTCCTATGATTTTCATATTCCTATAAAATTCATATCCTATGAACGAAAGGAGGCCTCTGTTGGAGTAACTACTACAGCTAGAACTACTGCTGGTACAGTAGTTTTCATCAAGAAGCGGAATTCAACGAAGTCATGATGGTTCCTTCGTCCGAGTAACTTCAAAGTGGGAAGTGGGCCTGTGATTTGACGGCTCATTAGTCATTGTTACAGCGGCCCGACGACCGGGGTGACTCTCCCTTGGAGTTCTGCGTGCATGGAAAGTGGACCAGGATGGTCGACGTCCCACATGTTGGCGAACGGAAGTATTCTTTCTGATATCGAGGAGCAAGGAAAGCGCGTGGTATAGTATCACTGCTGATTGGTTCTAAAAAAATAGTATCACTGCTGATTTATAATTATATTTTATTTCTGATGAATACTATCGTTTCAACTCTTACGACGAAGAGTGCCAAACACGGCACGTGCTGGATGTCTCACACGTCAGCGAAAGGAGTGGGACATGAACAGCGTGGTAGAGGCCAGCGTAAAAGAAAAATAGCATGGTAGAGCGTCTCCACTTCTTCCACTTCTGGGTCGGAGACCACACATAGTAGTACTTAGTGGTATGAACAATACAAAGTGCGACCTGGAGAGAAAGACAAGTCTAGTTGGAAGGTCTCGGGACATACACGTAAACAAATATAAAAGTTAATATGTGCCTCCAACTAATATAGTAGTAGTAGAGTACTTAGGCATGTACTCCATAACATCACCGTGCATTGCACGTACAACATTTAGTGGTAGTACGTAGTAAGAGACAAATGCCGCCCAAGAGTTCCCTTCTCAACCTACTTTTGGGTGTTTGATAGAGTGTATGGAGGGTGCATGAGTCCACACTAGTTTAGCACAAATACACTAGAAGCATGCATGAAGAGAGCATGCATGAAGAGGGGTGTTGAGTTGAGCATGCATGAAGAGGGAACAACTATGCTGAGACGAGAACGCAACCAAACACACCCTATATGCCACGTATGTTCATACCATTTGTGCCTTTCTACTTCACTTACTGCGCTACATTACTCATGTTCGTACGTCCACTCCTGGGTACATGTCCGTCTCGTAGTTCCAGTCCCACGTGTTCTTCATACAGATGGAACGATCCTTGCATAACATGTGCACCTTGATGCTAGATGTCTCGCGTGTTGGCAAAAGGATGAACAAAGCTCATGTAAAAAAATAGAGTGGAAGAACAGAGATTCCCGACGACCGAGATGGAGCAAGGAACCTCGTGTGGTGGAGCGTCTGCACTCATAATATTTAATATTATTCAGCGATATAAAATCAACCAATCATCTCCACAGTGGACTGGAAGAGTACGAAACACGGCAGCCCAGTGTAGTTACATCATACTAGTACATGGCTAACCCACGCTATCACCATATTTCTTGGCTTCCGTGCTACACCTATCTCTAGTAATCCAGCAGCCTGTATCGCTTCTCCCTCCTCGTCTCTATCAAAGTGCGGCGGGCTGGCGTTTTTGCCATCTATTGAGGTCGGTTAACTCATCACATGTTAGATACATGCCAAGAGCATTCTAAAAAAATTCCTTTCATGTTCCGTTTTCAAAAATAAAAATTCCTTTCACGTACGAATTTGACTGTATGCTTTGAGCAACTTGCATGTCCTATACTGCTCCTGTTTGATACTCTAACTTAGCTAGAGGTTAGACTAACTCATGACTAACCTTGTACTAACTATAGCCAAAGAGGTGTTTGGGTGACAGGGTTAGATTGACAATAAATTCACTTGATGGAGAGAGAGAAGTGATTTTTCAGTGGTCCCAATGAGAACTATCTCCAGTTAGCACCTCTTGGGTGGGATAGGTTTTTTTTGTGGGTTCGGTGCAACTTGCTCCAATTTAAACCCTCATGCTTGGATACTTTAGGGCTATTTGAGACTCAACTAGCTCAAACTAACTCTAACCCATGGATCCAAACAGGGCCTATGGCCAGTCTCGACGCGGAGCAGTCGCGTGCACCGGGAAGTGGCGCTCTCTCAGCCGTCGCGCCACTTCAAAGCCGGCGCCAGTGAGAGGTCACATCCACTCTGGCCTAGCATTAATGCGGCACTGATGCTCCAAGGCGACGCTGACCGTTTCACGCGGGAAGCGCGCGCTGGCAAGGGAGTATAGGTTTTGAACCATTTCAGGTGTAGTACTGGTAGTTTGCAAAACTACTCAATTATTGCACTCTGTTTCCTAAGAAATTGTGGTAAAAAACATTACTCCACAGCTCACTTCCCTTCTCCTTCCTCTTCCACCGCTTGCGCACGTCCGCGAGAAGTGACCGGTCAACCCTTATATAGGAGTGCTAGCACAAAAATATGCATGCATGACCACTAAAATTTCCATATTAAAGCGCAGCTCTGGCGGGAGTATGTCGTATGTTGTTACCTTCTGCCGAGCCATAGCTACCAGCGACGGCGATCAGAGAAGAGGCGGCGGGAGGGGAATGAATGCATCTACTGTTTGGGTTCGCCTTCCGGCTTAAATAAATGGGCAGCATCACGTGTACCCGCGGGTGGACAAATTGTAACATACGTGTCTGCTTAAGTGGGCGTCACGTAACTGGTGTGTGTGAGAGATTCTGAGAGACAGAGTGTGTGTGTGCGACTCTACTCTTTGGGCATGTACTCAACCTTTTGCATCGGGATATAAGTACCATGGTATTTACTTTAGCTAGTGATTTACGTGGCCATGTTAACGTGGTTGTGTTAAAAAAATGTCATTTCCTGCTCGTGATTTGCGTTGTATAATTACAAGCAAGATTCTCGTGCATTGCACGGAACATCAATATGCATTTTTTTACAAAACACCTGTTGTGATTAACCCATGCAGGAGTAATCCCATGTGTAAAAACTAATGATATCTCGAGAATTTTATTGGAAAACTGGTATCTCGAGAATGTCATCGAAAAAATGAAAAATGAGAGATAAGGCGAGGAGGAGTGGAGCATGGTGGTGACTGGTGGTCGGAGTGGGTGGAGGCATGGGGATGGACGGTGTCGGCGGGCGCCAGCGAACACCATGCTAGATTGTTCCAGAGACTTTCTTTTTTAATTGCTGAGCAATGAGGTTGTGGGAGATAAGGATGTGGAGAGATGTGCGGGTATCTTTTGTAAAATTATCATAGTTTGCTTTCTATCCGGTAGATGTAGATCATATGGTCTGTATTACAAGATGGCAGGCACACCATCATCGCCAACTCGTTTTTTTATAAGGGCACAGATGATAAGTTCTGACTACTAAAGTAAAGTGGAATTTGTCCATGTTATGCAAGTAAATTAAGGTGATTGTTTATCATACGGGTAAGGTTGGATGAAGGGTGGTAGGAACAAATGCTCCGCCTAGAGCATGTGTGTGTGAGATGGAGTCTTAGTGTGTGTGTGGTGTGTGTGTGTGAGAGAGAGAGAGAGAGATGGAGTCTTAGTGTGTGTGTGTGAGAGAGAGAGAGAGATGGATTCTTAGTGTGTGTGGGGGGTGGGGGTGTGCGTGCGTGTGTGCGCGTGTGTGTGTTTGTGTGTGTGTGTGAGAGAGAGAGAGAGATGGAGTCTTAATGTGTGTGTGGGGGGGTGCGTTTGTGTGTGTGTGTGTGCGTGTGTGTGTGTATGTGTGTGTGTGTGTGTCGCGGGGTCCTCTGTGGCGGATGTAATTTAAGTGTGCATGGCTTCATCATAGAGAGGTGATGTGTATGGCAGAGGCCACCAATGATGGGGTGCGAGAGAGAAAATGTCCGTAGAGAGGGAAGAGAAGGTGTGTGCACGTGAAGGAGTCGTCATCGAGAGAATGTGTTTGTTCGAGAGACACCGAGGAAGACTACTATATATAGATGGTGCATGTAGGAGAGAATTAAACAAAGGGATGGTCTTATTGGTTTCGGGGATATAGGGGAAGAGTGAGAGGAGGGGGGTAGCTAGAAGGAGATTGTTAAGTCTGAGTGTGTGTTTTACCCATCCAGGCAGAAGTTATGTGCACACAAGAGGAGAACGATTCGATGTGGCGTTAGGATTGAAGGTAATTAACTACGTATGGAGGCATAGAGACCTTGAACGTGCATGTGTGAGAGGTATACATGTATACGTGGGATGTGTGTGTGTGTGTGCGCGCGCGCATGATCGAGATAAAAGAAAGAATACATAAGTCATAAGATCAACGACATGGGAGAGACGGATCGGTATGACAACATGCATGCATGTGAGAATGCAGGGAAGAAGGCCCGACAATTGAACATGTGTTTTTGTCTTTAAGAGATAGTGGCGTGGGCTGGAGCATGCATCTATGGAGAGCAGAGGGAGTGAGGCACAACGATTGTGCAAAAGAGATCAACCTATAAATGCATATGTATGGAGATACATATATTGTGTGGGTGATAGGAAGCAAGACTCCGTGCGAGAAAAAAATGTTGACGGAGAAACTACAGATAGATACAGAGATGGAGATGCTAGCTAGAGGGACATCCGCTAGTTTGGATGTTGGAGATGACCGTCGGGTGGTTCAGAGGGTGAAGTTATATATGTGTGTGAGAGGGAACTTGACTACATGCAGAGAGAAACATATGTAGTGTGCGTGATAGGAATCAAGAGTGAGGGCGAGAAAGAAGGTTGATGGAGAAACAGATAAATAGAAAGATAAAGATGCTAGCTAGTGTGTGTTAGAGATAGGAGTCGAGTGGATCAGAAGGCTGAGTTATGTGTGTGGGTGTGAGAGAGATAGAGAGAGGGTGCATGTGAGTCACATACAAACAGATAGCAGAGAGAAATGAGATCCCAAGAGATGGAGTTTTGTGTCTGCGAGAGAGAAAGATATTTCACAATGAGAGTGATAGATAAAGATACATATGAGGGAACGCAAGATATCTCTAGGGAGACAGAGTGTGTGTGAGCGACATACAAGAGAACAATGGAGAAATATGAGACCCTGGGAGACACAGTTTGTGTTTGTGTGTGAGAAATAGATATTTAAGAGGAAGAGTCGTAGGTTCTCATATCTAAGTAGCGAAAGACATCTCTGTATGAGGGGTGTGCAAGTGGCACACATGGGAATAGTAGAGAGAAATGAGACCCCGGGAGACAAAGTTTTGTGTTTGTGTGAGAGAAAGAGATTCCACATGGAGAATCATAGTTAGAGACACATAGCAGGGAGTGAGATATACTCAGAGGGAGATAGAGTGATGAAGGTCGAGGGAGAGAGTACCGTTAGTGTGTTACGAAGATAAAAGATCATTGTTGACATCTAGGTAGCACGAGAGATACCTGAGAGACGATGAACGCGTATAGGTCCAGAGAGATAGTCCTATATAAGCATGAGTGATAGCTATATAAGATGAATATCTAGATTAAAGGGGATTCAAATATTTAAACTGGAGATCACAGCATCGATAATATCATAATGCAAATTGGTGTATCAAACATGCATATTCATTTGAATTTGGGCACACGTGTAATGTTATATAGTTTATCAATATTGGTGATCCTTAGATTCTTTAATTACAAACAATGCATGGTTTATATGCAATTAATGTCTAAACGGGATTACACTATATGTTGCGTGTGTGAAATACATTATACATGTTTGAGAAGTAAAAAAAACCCGCATGAAACACACATTAATCGGAGACAGTTAGCGAGGAATGCATACATTGGATTTCAACATAAAGTGGTTTCAAATATTTGAAAATCCAAATTGATGGATACAACCTTATGAATCTGAGTTCATGCCATTTGTAAACCATATTTATGTATAAATGGTGTTGTGCTTTTGAAAGTATATATAAAAGAATGATGTATATAGAATGTAATTCCAATTAAAAATGGATCCTTCCCGGAAAAAAAGAATACAAATGGGATTCGAATTGAGTTGGCACGGTAAACGTGCACTCAGCAAAATTTGAATGAAGCGGGGAAAGTCGCAGTAACCGCCCGAAACCAAAATCTGCGAGATGGAAATTACTACTGCCTATCCCTGCCACGCAAAGCCTATCTGCTGGATTTCTATAGGTTTCGATAGGGGTAGGTTTGTAATTTCACCCCAAACGTGACATAACCGCCTCTCACCCAGATTCATACACGGTGGGCGCCAAAACGCAGTGTGTCCTCGGCCGAAATCGACTCCCTCCCCGATTCATATTCATACACGGTGGGCGCCAAAAACAAACTCTCGTCGGCAAATATTTGGTGTATGCAAGATTATCGTCCTATCCCCAACCGACTAATATTGCTGTGATGTAGTAGGAAATTTGAAACGGGGGCTAAGTTTGTAAATTTCCTCGCATTTGAGACAAGCGCGCCCTGAATACATGGTTCCCCCCTTCCTCTCTACCTCCCTTTTCCCCATTCGTACTCCGTGGGCGCAAAAACACCCTCTCCACCCCAGCCTCCTCCGTCCGCCGATGTCCGCCACCCCATACACCGTCGTACTCCTCTACCATGCCAGAGCTGATACCCCAATGCCGCCGTCCATTACAAGAGATCGACCTCTCTCATCCACGGCTTCGGACTGGGATCCTTGCATCCCGTCCTCTCACTTCATCCCCGCTGTCGTCCACCTTGCCGGCGCCGCTCCTACGACCATCTCGTCCACCGCGCCCCGCCGCCACCGTCTACCCTCCTAGATCTGCTTCCTCGCCGCCGACAGCCATCGCTACCGCAGCATCGTCAAATTCTCAGTAGATGCATACACGGCGCCGCACGAGAGGCGGTACTCTTTCATATCTGCTCAACTTATTTATCGCAGCAAGAAAATAGATCGCCACTACTTTACTCTGATTTCTTGTCTTGGTTGCGAAGTTGCCTTTTTCTGGTTTGCACCTTCAGATCCGCCATGGCACGCTCAACACTACACTCCCAATGCTTATGGTTTTCCCCTTTTATATTCCACACTAGTTAAATCATAGTAGACTAAATTTCAAAATTGGGTCAGTCGATTTTACAGAGCTCGTCGGAGTTGGCCGGTGCGAACGAAGGGGCTTCGGTGGTTGTGGGGCCTCGCCAAACGAAGAAAACTCGACGCGGGTGGGGGTGGGGGTGGCGGAGGAACACCGGCGGTGGGGGCCGGTGGTCCGGCTGACGGCCCGTGCGGTGTTCTGTATGGGAAGAATCAGAGACGAGGAAGAAGAAGGGTTAGGAGACGAAGGATATTCATCCAACCGCCTGAAATGGTCGAGAGATAGCTGGGAGTTGCGTTCTTGATGCGCTCTGGTTCATCATGTGTGGGCACTGCGCAACCAACATTTTATTATCCAAAATCTGCTTGCTCTTCTTTACCATGTTCCTCTTCCATTCTTCTTTAATATGCACTCTCTCCGTTCCTAAATACAAGTCTTTGTATAGATTCCACCATGGACTACATATGGAGCAAAATGAGTGAATCTACACTCCAAAATGTATCTGGATACATGTGTATGTGATCCATAGTGGAAATCTCTACCAAGACCTATATTTTGGAACGGAGGGAGTATGATAGTAGTACAGTATGTTCCTTGTACTGAAGATGAGTAGGGACATTTGCAGTGTAGAGGTCTATAGGGTCGTTTGTGATGGACACTTTGAGCCTCTTTGATTTGTAGGATTGTGTAAACATAAGAATAGGATTTGTAGTGACCTGCCCACTTGAATCCTATAAGAATAGGAAGGAAATGCGGGGAGTTGTGTCTCCTTTGAGAGTTACACTGATTTTAACAGTACCGCACCTTCAGTTGAAGAGAACTAGTATCCAAACTCTTTCTAGTCGTACCGGCAGTACTAGCACATATATTCCAGCAAGTTCCACTTTGCTGATTTTACTCTGATGCTTACGGTTTTCCCCATTATATCTACATTATGATATGTGTAGCTGCTTTGTGTCGCACTAGCAGCAGTCCACTCTTGAAGCTAAACACTTTAATGACTTACAAAATTGGCACCAAGGCATTGAGTGCCATTCTGGATGCAATGAAACTCATACGCTCCCCACCTGTTGATACTTGTTCAGAATATCATCCTAATGACTATTCTAACCTCGAGGAGTCAAAGGCAGATGGCCTGTCCTGTTCACCCATCAAGGTGCATGTTCTAATTTGCCAAGGTTTTATTGATTGCGTGTATCTTGCATATGTTGTCTTGCATTTCTTCTACTTTGTTTCCCCGCAATCTACTTAGTTTACTCATCATATAACTCGAGATGCCATGCCCATCCATTATCAATACATATTCCATCTGTCATCGTACCATGTTTTTTCACTCAAATGTTGTTCTTGTGCATCAGACATTAAAAAGGAAGAGGGTGATTGCCGAACCTGAAGGAGCACCAGCAAAGTCCTTGAAAAATGTGGTGGTGCCGGAGAAATCAGACAGCACCCCACTTATACTGGTGATACAACCAGTGACACAAAACGTAGGACCGACTCCAGCAGACTCTACCCATACTTCACTGGCCACACCACTAGCCCCACCACACAGGACATGCACTCCAGCAAAAGGTATACCGATTTCATTTGCCATAGCACCAGCCGTACCACAGAAAAATCCCACTCCAGCAAAAAGTATAGCAAGTCCACCTGCCGAAGACCTATCCCAACTGCAGAGACGGCCAATTCCTGCAGATTGGAACCCCATTCCATTTATTCCTAGTTTAAAAGACAATGCTTTCAATGTTGTTAGGGACTACGTGCATATATTCCCATCATGGGAAGATTATAGTGAAGACAAACACCATTTCCACATCTTCCTGTCCAACTTACGTGTAAGTGCTATTATTCATGGTTATTATTTTCCTGTTTTCTGCTGATTGAACACATCAATGATTTACATTACATTATTGTAACTAGGTGTCGGTGTACTAGAGTAGGGGTACCCTAGTATCCCGAACTTGTGCACGGGCAGTTGCAGCCACCCGCGGCAAGGCTTGCCGAGTGACCGCCAAGGTCCTCCGCGGTTCCTGTGGAGCCATTCAAGAACAAAGTATCTAGGCCAAGGAGACAAGGCCCCGGCAAGAGGAGCTTGCCGGGAAGGCCAACCAAGGCGTAAACCCAAGCCAAGGAGACAAGGCCCCGGCAAGAGGAGCTTGCCGAGAAGGCCCACCAAGGCATCTCAAGGAGTTTGCCGCGACGCGCCACGCGTCCCAGCAAGGCCCGGGGAGCGACAAGCCTCCGGACGCGACAAGACAACGACCGCGGCAAGGCACTTGCCGCGGCACGCTGCCACCCTGTACCTACGCTCCAGCGCATCCACCAACGTGTCGCCCTAGGGCCTTTCCAGGCGCGCATGGTGAGAGGCTGTGCAGCCAGCGGTACGCGGTGGCAAGCGGCGCTGACAAGATTGCCATCGTGGCGAGCGGTGGCGCCCCTGACGGTCCCTTTCTGCACTGTTTTGGGCGACATAGACGGGCATTTAATGCCTTTGTCCCCTGCCGTCAGGGTTAGGTAGGAAACACTGTACAGGTAGTTGTACCAACTGCAAGTCCTTTTAAATTTTTACCCTTGTCTACGTTGCCACCTGTCGGTGACCCCTTGAGCATATAAAAGGAGGCCCATGCGCAACGTAGAGGAGGGTTCGGAAGGTTCGAAGTCAGAGAACACTCACGCTCGGTCTCATTAGCAGCTAGAGTGTACTGTAGCACTCAACGCTCCCGAGCAGGAACTCAATACAATCAGACAAGCAGCAGTAGGAGTATTATCTCTCCAGAGAGCTCCGAAGCTGGGTAAACCGCTGGTGTGCTTCGCCTCGATCTGCTCTTCGTGCAATCTCCGCCCCCCCGCTGAACCGAAAGGGGCTCGGTCCGCCGGTCCCATAGGTGTTCATGGATCAGTTTCCCCGACATCTTTGGCGCGCCAGGTAGGGGGGAGGTCGAGATTGTGTGAACCTGATCCGGTGTTCACACGAGCTAGATCTTCATTTTCTTCATCGACATGCCACCGAAGAAGAAGACTTCGGCGGCAACTGTTCCGTCCTCGTCGATCCCACCACCACCGGAGCAAACGGGTGGTGGGGTAGACGCCGGCGGAAGAACGGACATCGACGAGGGAGCTCACGGTGATACCAGGTCCATGGACAAGGCTGCATAGACCTCGGCGTCCGTACAAGCACCGCGCCCATCTCGGGAGGCACAAGACCGACAGCGTCATGGTATTCGCAGTACCATACGCTTGTTGGACCAAGATCGAGCTGGAGGATCTCGGGGTGCTCAAGATCAGCGTGCACGCCAACATGCTGGCACGGGTGAAGCACGGTCGCCTGGACGGGATACTGCTCCTTCTAACATAGTTAGGAGTCCGAGCATATCCCGCTCCTTGCACCGTTCGCCACTGCCGCCCACCACTCCAGCAGAAGCTTTGGCGCGAGCTCAACTGCTCCTAGATTACCCTCCAACGGCAGACAAGATCGATGAATGGAGGGCCACCATTTAGAGTCTCATCGGCTTCGCCAACGGTGACACTCCGCGGCAGCCGAACACATCGCTGCCGCGGCAGGACTGCCGGGCACGAACCGATGGCGACGAAACCGGTGGGGGTGCAACCACCATGCACTCTCCACCCAGAAGGCCAAGATCGCCGACTCGCCGGATCCACCTCGACAACGACTCCACCGCGTCATCAGATCCAGGAGCTCGTCGCGATCAACGCCAAGTTCTTCACGAACGATAGCAAGAGGATGCTCGAACTCGCATCGAACGCTGAAGAGAAGCGCGGCATCAATCAGACCAGCGCGCTGGGCCCTCTGTCGACATGCATGCACCAGGGGAACCAGGCGACTTGCCGTACGCGGTAGGTTTCCCTGCGTTCACTCGTGAGCTGCGGCAAGTCCAGTGGCCCAGCACGAAGAATTTCAAGCCAGACGTGCCAGAGAAGTACGACAGCAAGTCGCCTCCGTCGGAGTTCCTCAGCATCTACACCATTGCGGTGCAAGCTGCTGGGGGGCGGGACGACAAGATCCTTGCCAACTACTTCCCGCTGGTACTCAAGCCCAATGTCAGATCCTGGCTCATGCACTTGCCGAACAACTCCATATCCTCCTGTGCAGACCTATGCCATCAGTTTGTCGGCGCTTTTACAGGCGGCCTTCACCTGCTCGCCCAGAAGGAAGGAGAGCACCTGCGCAAGTACATTCAGAGATTCAGCCGCGTACAGCACAACATCCCAGATGTCCACCTTGCCGCGGTAATCAGCACGTTCCATCAGAATGTGCGGAACCGCAGGATGCGGGAGGAGATGGCGATGTGCAAGATCAAAGACGTCAGTGAGCTATATGCCCTGGCCGACAAGTGTGCCGTGCTGAGGAAGGGAGGAAACTCCCCGGAGAGAATACAGGAGCAGGAGGATCTGACAGTGAGGAGGCAGCCCCGGCAAAGAAAAACCGCCGGCGGAACAGCAGGAAAAAGAAAGGCAAAGATGTGCTAGTCGTTGAGCAGCCCGGCAACGGAAGTGGCGTCAAGAAAGCCAAAGATGGTAGCTCTAGCGGCAACAACTACCAGGCTGTGGTGGTCGCCGACAAGCAGGACGGCACCAACAAGCAGTACTGCAAGATCCACCGCACCAAGGGCCATGACCTCCAGAGCTGCAAGAAGGTCGAGCAGCTTGTTGAACAGCAAAAGGCTGAATACGAGCGACGCGACAAGGAAAAGGCTCAGGAAGGTGCTGGAGGAGCCGGCAAGAAACGCCCCGGCCGAGGAGGACGCCGCGGCAAGGCCAAACAGCGGCAAGGAGACAGACCTCCCCACGGCCGCGACAAGGATGAAGATATGGATGATGACGAGACCGATGAGCAGGAGTTCCAGAAAGCCACAGAGGTCCTGTGCGTTGATGGTGGTGCTTCTCTGCATACTTCACACCGCCAGCTCAAGCAGTGGGTGCGGGAAGTCAATGCAGCGGAACCATCCGTCGAGTCACACAGGCCTCTGAAATGGTCCAGCACGCCTATCATCTTTGATATTGAGGACCACCCTGATCGCATAACTGCGGTCGGGTGCTTGCCGATGTTGGTTTCACCAACTATCCGCAACCTCAAGGTCACTAAGATGCTAGTTGACGGCGGGGCCGGCTTGAACTTGATCTCCTCCGCGGTACTCCAGAAACTCCAGATCCCTGATAGCGAGCTCGAAGAAACCGGCACGTTCCAAGGAATCAATCCGGGAAGGAGCAAGCCGAAGGGGAAGATCACGTTGCCGGTGACATTTGGCAGCGAGTTGAACTTCAGAACTGAGAGGGTCACTTTTGACGTCGCTGACTTTCCATTGCCTTACAATGGGATACTCGGCCATCCAGCACTCGCCAAATTTATGGCAGCCTCTCACTATGCATACAACGTGCTGAAGATGCCAGGCCCGATAAGTGTCATCTCTGTCCCTGGCGACAAGAAGGATGCCCTTGTCTGCGCCGACAAGATCTATTCGGAAGCAGTAGCCGTAGTGGATCGCAAAGCACTTGCCGTTGAAGCTCCCGGGGCAAAGATGACCAAGTCCGGCAAGAGTTCTGATGCCCACTCCGGCAAGCGCACCTCTTCGGAGTGCTCCGCTACCGTCGAGGACGCACCATCAAGCTCCTCCGGCAAGTGTAAGAAGACAATGGCAGCTCCACCAGAGACCAAGAAGGTCTCTGCCAAGGAGGACGGCACTAGTGGTACTTTCACCATCAGTGCCACTCTCGACCCTAAATAGGAAAGCGCGCTCGTTGCTTTCCTGCGGGCGAACGTCGACGTGTTTGCGTGGCAACCGTCTGACATCCCCGGTGTTCCCAGGAAAGTAATTGAGCACCACCTAGCCATTTGTCCTCATGCACGGCCCGTCAAGCAGAAAGTCAGGAAACAGGCAGTGAAGCGCCAAGAATTCATCGCAGAAGAAATCAAGAAATTGGAAGCAGCAGGCCTTGTCAGAGGAGTGCTCCATCCTACGTGGTTGGCCAATCCTGTTATCGTGCGCAAAGCTAATGGGAAATGGAGGCTTTGTATCGACTTTACCGATGTCAATAAAGCTTGTCCCAAAGACCCATTTCCCTTGCCACGCATCGACCAGATTGTTGACTCCACGGCCGGATGTGATTTGCTTTCATTTCTTGATGCATACTCAGGATACCATCAGATCTTCATGGCAGAAGAGGATGAGGAGAAGACCGCATTCATCACCCCGTGTGGCACATACTGTTTTGTACGGATGCCTTTCGGTTTAAAGAATGCTGGTTCAACATTTGCAAGGGTAGTCCACCACGCTTTTGAGCCGCAAATGCACAGAAATGTGGAAGCCTACATGGATGACATAGTGGTCAAGAGCAAGGACAAGGCGACTCTGATTCAAGATTTAGATGAAACCTTTGCAAATCTACACAAGATCAACCTCAAGCTTAACCCGAGAAGTGTGTGTTTGGGGTCCCCTCCGGCAAGCTTCTCGGTTCTTCGTGTCTCAGCGGGGAATTGAAGCCAATCCCGACAAGATCAAGGCCATCGAGCAGATTGAAGCACCAAAGCGCGTCAAGGATGTATGAAGACTTGCCGGTTGCATAGCTGCTCTCAGCAGGTTTATCTCTAGGTCTGCTGAGCGCGCCCTGCCATTTTCCAAAATATTGAAAAAGGCAGGTCCAATGAAATGGACTCCGGAAGCGGAGGCTGCGTTGCAGGACTTAAAGAGATACCTGTCCTCCACTCCAACACTTGTCGCACCTAAGCCACAAGAGAAGTTGCTGCTATATATAGCGGCAACCAATCAAGTGGTTAGTGCTACGTTAGTAGCAGAGAGGGAGGCGGATGACGAGCCAGCAACCACGGCAGATGCATCCAGCGACAAGCAGGGGGCTTCATCGGTAAGCTCTGGTCCCGACAAAGATGGATCTGCGTAGGCGCATGGGAAGATGCAGAAAAGGATGGTGCAGCGCCCAGTTTACTTTGTCAGTTCCCTTCTGCAGGGGGCTAGGTCAAGGTACTCTGGTGTGCAGAATATGCTTTTCGGCCTTCTCATGGCCTCGAGAAAGCTGCGCCATTACTTTCAAGCACATGAGATCACAGTCGTCACTCGTTTTCCGCTGAAGAGGATACTGCAAAATCCAGAAGCAACAGGCAGGATTGTCGAGTGGGCACTGGAACTGTCAAGCTTTGGCCTTAAGTTTGAGAGCACTTCAACTATCCAAAGCAGAGCGTTGGCAGAGTTCATAGCAGAATGGACGCCAGCACAAGATGAAGAAATTCCGGACACAAGCATCCCCGTCAAGGAAACAAGCAAAGAGTGGCTGATGTACTTTGATGGTGCCTTCTCACTGCAAGGCGCCGGTGCGGCGTGCTACTTGTCGCACCCACCGGAGAGCAACTCAAGTACGTAGTCCAGATGCACTTTCCCAAGGAGAAAGCAACAAACAATACCGCAGAGTATGAAGGTTTGCTTGCCGGTCTCAGGATCGCGACAGACCTTGGGATCAAGAAGCTCATTGTCAGGGGTGACCCACAGCTTGTCGTCCGCCAAGTTAACAAGAATTATCAGAGTCCTTTGATGGAAGCTTACGTTGATGAAGTGAGAAAGCTAGAAGAGCACTTTGACGGCCTACAGATGGAACATGTTCCAAGAGCTTAGAACGACTCAACCGCGGCACTTAAGTTACCTGTGGAACCAGGAATCTTTGTGCTCAAACTGACTCAACCGTCTGTAACACCATCAACTGGACAGAGCAAGAAGAGGAAGTTGATTTCTGGTGACTATTTTCGGGCAGAGCTCCCCGAAGCCGCCGCCAACAAGCTCCCCAAGATCGACGCCAAGTGTGCTGAGGAGCAGTCTGCTCCGGCAAGCCTTAGGGCTTGTTCCGTTGTAGCAGATGCTCCCGGCAAGTTTAGCTCCGGCAAGCTTGTCGGGGAACATCAAGCTCCGGCTGAGCCGCAGGTCCTCGCCGTAGAAGCGGATGTCCCCGCAGCAACAGATGTGCCTTTAGTCCTTGTTGTCGAGCCGCAAGCTCCAGCATGGGCACAGCAGATTGTCCGTTTCCTTCAGACAGGAGAACTTCTTGAAGAGCAAGAAGAAGCGGAAAGAGTAGCCCGGCAGTCAAGTATGTACCAGTTTGTCGACAATACGTTGTACAGAAGAAGACTCAATGGCGTGAAATTGAAGTGTATTCATCGGGAAGACGGACAAAAGCTGTTGGCAGAGATACATGGAGGCATATGTGGTCACCACATTGGCGCAAGAGCACTTGCCGGCAAAGCATTCCGGCAAGGTTTCTTTTGGCCGACAGCCCTCCAGGATGCAACTGCACAAGTAACCAAGTGTGAAGCGTGCCAGTTCCATTCCAAGCAGATACACCAGCCAGCTCAAGCTCTCCAGACGATCCCTTTATCCTGGCCATTTTCGGTCTGGGGGCTCGACATCCTCGGCCCTTTTCCCCGAGCTGTCGGGGGCTTTGAGTACTTGTACGTTGCAATCGACAAGTTCACAAAGTGGCCGGAAGTAGAACCAGTGAGGAAGGTGACAGCACAATCAGCAGTCAAGTTCTTCAGGTCGGTTGTTTGCCGCTTCGGGATCCCTAACCGGATCATCACCGACAACAGCACACAATTCACGAGCCGCACCTTCATGCAGTACGTCCAAGATCTTGGTGCCAAGGTGTGCTTCGCTTATGTTGCTCATCCGAGAAGCAACGGTCAAGCAGAGAGGGAAAATGCTGAAGTGCTGCGTGGACTCAAGACCAGGACTTTCGACAGGCGGCGCAAGTGCGGAAAGAACTGGATTGAGGAGCTGCCGGTGGTTCTTTGGTCGGTCAGAACGACGCCAAATCGAGCCACTGGCCAGACACCTTTCGCTCTAGTCTATGGAGCAGAGGCAGTTCTCCCCACGGAACTCGTATACGGGTCACCTCGAGTGCTCGCTTATGATGAGCTTGAGCAAGAGCAGCTGCAACAAGACGACGCGCTGCTCCTTGAGGAGGACCGTCTTCAGGCTGCTGTACGAGCTGCTCGATACCAGCAAGCTTTGCGCCGCTACCATAGCCGCAAAGTTAATGCCAGAAGTCTCGAGGAAGGCGACCTTGTTCTTCGGCGCGTTCAGTCCGCCAAGAATTCCAACAAGTTGACGCCAAAGTGGGAAGGCCCTTACCGGGTGAAACGAGTCACAAGGCCTGGCGCTGTCCGCCTTGAGACCGAAGATGGCATTCCAGTGAGCAACTCCTGGAACATTGAGCATCTTCGTAAGTTTTACCTGTAAGGCGCGGTTGCCGGAACCTGTTCCGGCAACCACCTTTTGTACAAGTCTTGCCGATGTTGCATGTAATCCTTTGTACAAAGCCGGGCGCAGATCCCGTGCATAAGTAAAGCTCATGTGCTCTGCACATCTTGTCAATTTCATGCTTTCTATATTTCTTTGCATGCATGTATCTGACATTTGTGCAGCACATACCCCCGGTAAGCAATAACGAGCCGTAAGGCTTCATATCATTAGTTTCTCTGCTTTCTCTTTCTCAAAGGAAGGAAGTTCCCTCGCGCACAAGTTTGCCGGGGGGAAAGGAGATAATGGTGTGGACCAGGCGTCGTTCAAGGAAGTGTTCGCCTTACCGGAAAGCAAACGATAGAAAAGCTAAGTTGCCAAAGTTTGAGCAATCAGTTAAAAAAATTTAAGTTATCTTCCTCGAACGACCTTGCTTTGTATGGAAAACCTGTGCGCGGAGGAACCAACTCGTAGCTAGTTGCGCCCTTACTTTGTTTCGAGTCCGCTCAACAACTTAAGTGAGCTGCGACTAGTTGCGACAAGGTTTCTTGTCGGCAGCGGCACCGCCAGCAGGCTGCTGACGTTCCGCACTCAGCGCTCGCGGCAAGGGTGCCTACGCCGACAAGTTCCCTAAAAGCGTAGGGTAAAAACATACAAAGGAAGGAGTCAAGTAAAGGAGATAACATAGAAAATTGATATCCAAAATAGAGTCATATTACAATATAACTTGTCGCGGCTCTAATAAATTGTTTTCATGACATGACCAGCAGCGACAAGGAAAAGAGAAAATGGGCAGCCTAATCTACGCGATCGCCCTCAACCCTCTTGATCTCGCTCACCTTGTCCACAATGGGTGCGACAAGGGCCTTGAGCGCTTCCAGATCGGCATCCGGAGGCAAGGACCTGAGGACGTTGGTGAGGTTGAGGCCTGGATTGCGAAAGGCCACCTTCACCAGCACCTTCTGGAGAGCCCCTGCATAGATCTTGCGTGACTCGTAGGCCAGCTGCTTTGGGATCTTCTCCCGGAGTTGCTGGAGGGCCGTCGCCACGCCTTCGAAGAACAAGCTGAGCTTGGCGCTGGGTTGGAGGTGCTCATCGGAGGAGTACCCGAAATCCTCCATCCCCAGCTGCGCCAACTCCTTGTCGATGGCCGCGGCAGCATCCACAAGACCCTCGGTCCAATGCTCCACGGTCTCCCTGAAAGTGTCCTGGGCGGCAGCAGCATTCGCCAGCAGCGCCTCGTCGGCCTTGATCTTCTCCGACAAGGCCACCTCCCGCTCCCTGGCGCCGTCCAGCGTCTGAGTCAACGTGGCCAGCTTCAACTCGAGATCTGCGTTGGAGTCCTTGGCGGCGCTGAGCTCCTTGCTCCTCTCAGCGAGGAGACCCTGCAGCTCACCATGAGCGGCAGCGTCCTTCTCGCGCTCACGCTTGAGCGCAGCAAGCTCCTCGCCGCTCGCCCTGAGATCGGCTTCCAGCTGCGCCACCTTCGTCTCCAGCTCCTTCTTGGCAGCCTCGGCAGCTGCGGCAGCATCCTTCGCCTCCTTGAGAGCCCCGCTAATTGCTTGCTCGCGTGCGGCAAGCTCCTCCTCGTGGCTGTCAAGATTGACCTTGTGTTGCGCCAACTCTCCTTCCTGCGCAAATAGGTTTTCGGCGACAAGCCGTTGCTTCTCTTCAGCTTCAGCCTTCTCGAGGAGGAAGGCTTTCCGCTCCTCGAGAAGTTGCTCCCGCTCCTCCGCCAAGGACCGGAGAGCTTCCTGCCTGAGGCCCCGGAGCTCCTCCGCGCGCTTCTCAATGTCAACTCCCGCCTTCACGACAAGTGCTTCGCGGGACACCAGCTTGGCTTGTCGGGTGCGGTAGAGTGACAGTAGCTTCCGCAGTAGCCGCTCCTGATGAGGCTCGTCGCTGCTGCTGCTTGGCGCGTCAACCAGCTTCAGCCCAGCGGAGGCAAGTACTTCTCCGTCCAGCATCTCTCCTTCGACCGGTGCCCTGGAGCTTGAAGCCCAGGGGAGCTTGATGAAGATGCCGTCGCCGGCCTTCAGATAGGCGCCGGGCTGGGGCTCTTCGGAGCCTGGCGCTGCAGCAGCGGCGGAAGGATCGGCGGTCGGCGTAGCGCCTGGCGCTCCTGCGGCCTCAGGGCCGTCAGTGCGATCGCCGGATCCCTCGCCGGCTCCTGCGGTGGCAGCCTTGGCGGCCTCTTCGCCGGCAGGATCATCAGCACCGGCCTCTCCTTCGGTGGTGACGGCGTCGTCAACGCTGCTGCGCGCGTTCTCCTTGCCGGCGACCTCGGTTTCCATCGGCTCCGTGGCAGATGGATCTGGCGAACGGAAAAAGGGAGAGAAATCAAGCGAACATTCAAAAAAGAAAATCAGAAGAAGAAGAACCCAAGGGAAGTTCTCAGGCAAAAGGATTACCTGTGCTAGGATCTACGGTCGTGGTCTCAATCACCGGAGGATCGCTGGTGCTGTCCCTTGCCGGAGAGCTACCCCTTGGCGGAGAATTTTCCCTTGCCGGAGAACGCTCCCTTTCCGGGGAATCCTCCCTTGGCGGTGTAGTGGAAGCAGGTGGCATTTCGGGAGCGGCCTCCGGGCCCTCCTGGTGAGGCTGCTCTGCTCCTGCACAAACCAGAATCAGATATCAGCAAAGAAGGAGCACCCATGCGCGCCCGAAAGCAGGAAATAAACAATACACTTACGCTGGGGGCTGCGCTGGGGGCTGCTTGGAGGAAGGGTTGCCGGGTCCGGCAAGGTGGTCTCGGACATGTCCCCTGCCATCACAGCAAGATCGTCCTCGATGACAATCACCGGGGCCTTGGCTCTCTTCGTCGCTCTCTGGGCCAGCGTCCTGAAAAGGAATAGGTTAAGAGTAAAAGCAAGTCAGATACAAGACAAAGCAACAAGATTGAAGAGTTGCAAGAACAGTGAAGAGTCTTACTCTTCCTCTTCCTCGTCGGAGCTGAGCCCGGAGAGATCGAAGTCCGGCTCACCTCCGGTACGACGAGGCGGGGGAGTAGGTTCCCTTGTCCACTTGGCAGGGGCAGTGGCGGTAGACCGGGAAGACCCCGCCTCAGTTGCTGCAGTGGCGTGAGGCGCTCCCGCGGCAACACTGCTTGCCGCGGTAGAGCGTGTCGCACGGCTCGACAGCTGTTGGCTTGTCTGCCGCTCCGCTACGTCCCGGGCCTTGCGGAGACGCCTTCTTGGTGGAGCTGGGGGCTCGACTTGCGACGAGCTACCTGAAGGCTCGAGCCCGACAAGCTCTCCCTCGCCGGGCTCGCTCGGCTCCTCTTCGGGCCCGACAAGCTCTTCCTCGCCGGCAAACTCCTCGCGCTCGGCAAGGCTTGCCGCCTCTGCTGCCTCTGCCTCCTCCATGGTGAATTCGAACTCACCCGCGGCAACGGCTGCTGCCACCTCTTCCATCCTGGTGGCGATGCGCTACATCTCATTATCGGTGGTGTCGCGGGTGAGGCTCTTCTGTTCATCGGGGCGGATCAGCACTTCTACCAGGCCGTCAAAGAAATCCCGCACGACGTCGCCTGCAGGCTCTTGCCAAGTCGGGGCGATTCCATGCGAGTCGCACAGCGGCATCATTACGCGGATGCGGTCGAGCGAAGAGTTGTTGCACAACGGAACCACACCCCTCGGCAACACGAATGGATGTTGAGGATCGCGCTTGAACAGCTCCAGGAGCATCGCATCTAGCTCCAGGACGGTGAAGTTGAAGTTGAGGCCCGGGCACAGCCTCATGATATCTGCCGAGTTCTGGAACTCCCAGGAGGGTCTCCTCCTCTCCTGCAAGGGGGCGATGCGGCGGCGGAGAAAGTCTACGCCCACGACGCCTACGGTGAGCCCGGCAAGCCTGAGGCGAAGGATCCGGGTGACGGCAATCTTCAGGCTGTCGTCTTCCGGGGCCACGTTGCTCCAATCATTGCCACGCACTATTGGGGCTTGGCGCAGGGCAGTAAATGGCTGCGGGTTCTCCTCGACGATCCAGCACCACTCCGCTCTCCACTCCTCCCACTTGCTGCGGAGCTCTCCCTCCAGATAAGCTTCCTTCTTGCCGACTCTTGAGATCCAAGCGATCCCACCGGCAAGAGGCTCTCCTCTCTCAACCCGGGGCATAAAGAAGTGGCGGAAAAGGGCTACATTTGGATGGACTCCGACAAAGTTTTCGCAGAGATGTGCGAAAACTGCCATGGTCAGAACGGCGTTGGGGGTGAAATCAAGGAGGCGGAACCCGTAGGTGTTCATGATGTCATAGAAGAATTCAGAGAAGGGCGAACAGAGCCCGCAGTAGAAGAACAGCGCGAAGAAGGGGTACCCGTTTGGAGCCAGTTCTGATGCGGCAGCCGGGAGTACCCTTGTGCGCGGATGCGCTCGCGTCTCCGTCGACCAGAAGAGGTAGTAGTACTCCCTCAGCTCCTTCGCGGCAAGCTGAGGGGGGAAGAGGGCCCGCTCCTTTCGCAGCGCCGCGAGCCGCTGCGCCTCAACCGACTTCACGTCCTTCCCCTTGTCGGCTTTCGGAGCCATGGCGGAGGTGGTGGGGGAGATCGACGGCGTTGGTGGTGCTGGTGGCAATGGGGGGCAGAGCGCTGCTCTCTCTCTCTCAGCTTCAGGAAGAAGGGGGGAGCGGCGGAGATTTGGGAAATGGAGTAACAACCGGCAGGTTGGGCGAACTGTCCCTGTTTCCCCTGCTTATAAAGAGGGAGGGGGCGGACGTTTCGCCCTTCCGAATAAAGAAACCACCCACGATCTCTCCCACGATGCCGCATTCGACGCGTGCCGTTGGGGAGGGCGCGGTGGATACGGAGAAAGATACGGCGTAACCCAGGCCGCGCGTGCCCGTGCCCTATTTTGGGCCTGGCCCAACAGCGCTCGGCACCGTGTGTGGCCCAGGCCCGGGGGCTCCTGTCGGTGTACTAGAGTAGGGGTACCCTAGTATCCCGAACTTGTGCACGGGCAGTTGCAGCCACCCGCGGCAAGGCTTGCCGAGTGACCGCCAAGGTCCTCCGCGGTTCCTATGGAGCCATTCAAGAACAAAGTATCTAGGCCAAGGAGACAAGGCCCCGGCAAGAGGAGCTTGCCGGGAAGGCCAACCAAGGCGTAAACCCAAGCCAAGGAGACAAGGCCCCGGCAAGAGGAGCTTGCCGGGAAGGCCCACCAAGGCATCTCAAGGAGTTTGCCGCGATGCGCCAACGCGTCCCGGCAAGGCCCGGGGAGCGACAAGCCTCCGGACGCGACAAGACAACGACCGCGGCAAGGCACTTGCCGCGGCACGCTGCCACCCTGTACCTACGCTCCAGCGCATCCACCAACGTGTCGCCCTGGGGCCTTTCCATGCGCGTGTGGCGAGAGGCTGTGCAGCTAGCGGTACACGGTGGCAAGCGGCGCTGACAAGATTGCCATCGTGGCGAGCGGTGGCGCCCCTGATGGTCCCTTTCTGCACTATTTTGGGCGACATAGACGGGCATTTAATGCCTCTGTCCCCTGCCGTCAGGGTTAGGTAGGAAACACTGTACAGGTAGCTGTACCAACCGCAAGTCCTTTTACATTTTTACCCTTGTCTATGTTGCCACCTGTCGGTGACCCCTTGAGCATATAAAAGGAGGCCCATGCGCAACGTAGAGGAGGGTTCGGAAGGTTCGAAGTCAGAGAACACTCACGCTCGGTCTCATTAGCAGCTAGAGTGTACTGTAGCACTCAGCGCTCCCGAGCAGGAACTCAATACAATCAGACAAGCAGCAGTAGGAGTATTATCTCTCTGGAGAGCTCCGAAGCTGGGTAAACCGCTTGTGTGCTTCGCCTCGATCTGCTCTTCGTGCAATCTCCGCCCCCCGCCGAACCGAAAAGGGCTCGGTTCGCCGGTCCCATAGGTGTTCGTGGATCAGTTTCCCCGACACTAGGCGAGGGTCAATCTGGATAGTCATGACGAGCAAAGCTTTCTTGTGATTTTCAAGGAAGCATTGCAGCAGTATCGGTGTTACCTGAGGAAATCACACTTTGATGGCAAGTCTATAAACGAATTTCCGATGAAGTCTCCTGTGCTAAATTTAGAAGACATTGAATGGAAAAACCTTGTTATGCACTGGTCTCGTTCCCAGGATGAGGTACTGTCTATGAAATCACATGACAATTTGAACTTCTACTTTTCCGCATGTGCCTTACGGATCTTTTTTGCAGGAAATCTGCTCGAAGAAGAATTCCGGTTTGAAAAGAACGACAGGATATGGCAAATATGATGCCCGCTGCTTTGCTCTTGTTAGTACCTGTTGTCCTGTATCACTGTACTTGCATACATACCTGGTTCATTATGTGACAGCAATATGCATGATAGCTTGCTTATCAATTGTTCGCTCCAAATTATCTGATCTGTATGAATGGTTACATTAGTGTATAATATATCCAATGCCAATGATTTTTTTAGCTCTGCATTGTTCTTGTAAGTACATGATGTCCTTTAACAGTGTACTTATATTGACAGGTAGTTGTTCATGTACCATCACTCTGCAACTTATTTTCGTTTGCCCTCCATTTTCTACACATCAGATCTATATTTACTCTTACCATAAGGTTGGTACTGAAGAAGTTTAGCTGTGCATTGCTCTTGGCTGTGCCTTTTACCTGTATCGTTGCACATACATTTATAGCTACTTGGTTATGTAGCATCACTCTTCATCTTATCTTAAATATTCTCCATTTTTTTGTATATTATCACATCTATATTTACTCTTAACAAAATTTAGAATAAAGGCAATGCTTATGAAGAAGATTTTGTGGTAAACTTCTTGAATTGCCCCCCCCCCATCAACATGGACAAGGGCTTTATAGAGCCTGTCTTCACCAGTAATGTAAGTTTGTCCTTCTCAAGCCTTCAAACTTTGTTGTGTATATTTGGTTAGGCATGACTGCAACAGTTATTTATTTTTGGTGTTTGCATAAAATTGCATGTTTAAAGTTTATTATGTAGTTCATAAACAAAAGTTTGTCCTTCTCAATTTAAGTTTTCAGTTGTACAACCAAGTTCCTTATTCATACCATGTAAATTAAACTATATAGAGCAAATGTTCTTCTTTTGCACTGCATGTATGCTTCTGTTATTCATCCGTAATCCAGTAGTGTGGTGAACCTACCCACTATAGCACAATGTCATATTTTGCTATGTCTTAACTATGAACAATGTCATATCATTCTACTATTATTTAAACCGTCTCTTTATTTGCCATACTGAAATGGGATAAATTGATAGCACACTAACCATTGATACTTATGAGTTCTTGATCTGTAATCCAGTGGTGTCGTGAAGCTGCCAACTCCTTCACAATGTCATTTCCTGCCATGTCTTGACCTGAACAATACCATATTGTGTTAATGCAATTTTAAACTGTGTCACTTTATTCGTCAGTAAGAAATGTGATGGATTGTCAGGACTGATACTTTTATGTGTAAAACCTGTCATCTGTCTGCTTGTTTATCTTTCAGAGTGAGGAAGATATAAGTGTTGAACAAGCACAGTCTCATCATCTTGCTCAGCTGTTTGCGCTGCAGCTCCCCAGCAGGGCTAACCTTTCTTGAACTCTCTTGAAGTGCTATCGGTTTTGTATATTATTTTGTCGGAGTGTTTATTTGCACTAGTGGCGATCTTTTATGCCCAGTGTATGTAATCTGCTGTCTGCTTGTGCTTTATTATCTTAGTGGCGAACTTTGATGGCCAGTGGATGTAATATGTCATAATTTCTTTATTGTGTAGTCTAGGTTTTTTCTTATTCACGATGCTGCAGTTATTTTACTATATATATATATATATATATATATATATATATATATATATATATATATATATATATATATATATATATATATATA
>NC_041383.1:125368486-125433166 GCF_002162155.2 Triticum dicoccoides | reverse complement strand
GTCTTCGCAGTACACCGGCCAAACCGTAAAATTATGGTGCATAATCGAGCCGTCATGCAATCACGATGTATGATCCGCATCATGGGCCCCGTCATCTTGGTCCGTTAAACGGCAAACTGGCCCACTAGTAGATAAGGGCCTTTAATAGGCCGAGTAACCCCCGGCCCTCTTTTTGCAAGAAAACTCAATGGGTTTTAAGAGGCTGAGAAGTAGGTTGGGCCTGAAACGTGCCGAACAACTCACAAGCCGGCAGCAGCCCGAAATGGACCTCGGCCCATGATTATGCGAATCAAATAATGGGCTTTTAACAGGCCAAAATTGTCTCGGCCCTTGTTTGTCCCAATACATATCGGCTGCGAGCAGGCCGGATGCAAACCAGGCCGTAGTTAGGCCCAACTATATGATGGGCTTTTAACAGACCGACATTAATATATGGCTGAAATGTTAGACGGGCCCTTAACAGGCCGAAACTAATATCAGGCCGAATTAATAAATGGGCCTTTAGCAAGTGGGCCCAAAAGCATAGTGTCTAGTTGACGGGTCGAATCTGATATGGGCCGTAATTTAGCCCAAAGCCTCTTAAAGGGCCGGACCTGTTCTGGGCCGTAATTCGGCCCAGAACATGGTAGGCTTTTAATGGGCCGGATCTCATATGGGCCATTATTAGGCCCGGAACGTGGCAGGCCATTAATGGACCGGATCAAATATGGGCCGGCATTTGGCTCGAAACATGGCAGCCAGTTAATGGGCCAGCCTACTTGGGTCCTCAAAATCTTGTGGGCCTACTGCTGGGCCATCCCATTAATGTCGGCGAAATCTCATGGGCCTTTAGCAGGGCCGGCCCATTATGATCGGCAAGAATCTTGTGGGCCTTTATGTGGGCCGGCCCATTATGGCACACAAAAATCTTGTGGGCCTTTACCTGGGCCGGCCCATTATGGCCTGCAAAATCCTGTGGGCCTTTAGCTGCAAAATCTCGTGGGCCTTTAGCTGGGCCGGCCCATTATGGTCCGTAAAATCTTGTGGGCCTTTAGTTGGGCCGGCCCATTTAAACTTGATGGGCCGATCCATGTGTCAACATATCATAGGCGCGTCTCGCCCATTGGATGAGTGACACCTGTGCCAACGCGGACCTGACACGTGTCTCCTCCAGCCAATGATGATTTTACACGTGGAAAATCCCCATTGGTCGGGGCTGTTAATGGGTTATTGGATCCAAAACCAGACCCAATAGCTTAACGGCGTTCCGTTATGGTGGATGCCACGTGTCGGTCACCCTTGACAAAAGCACTTCTGTGACGCGCGATTTATCGTCATGGAAGTGGACACTTCCGTGATGATAATTTTGGTAATGTCATGGAACACTTATACGATGGCACAGGTATGACTATCTTGATTCTGTCATAAAATCTTCATGGATGTACATGCAAGACAAAAAACGCGACCTACTGTGACAAACACGTATCATCACGGAAGTGTATTTTTGTGTAGTGTTTAGGTCTGGTGAAGAGAGGGTGAGAGACTGTGAATATAGCAAACCCTAGCAAAGGAACGCTGAGCCTCCAGCGTGTATATATATGTAGTGCAGCGAGAGTGTGGAGAGTGCAAACCCTAGCAAACAAGCGCTGAGGCTCCAGCATATATATATACTGTAGTACGAATTGAGCTCCGGTGCCTTAACTGCACCTGCTTTTGGCTGTATGACATGTGGGCCAGCCACATTTCGGGCCCACCTATCATAAAACCAAAGGCAGGCTAAAGTAAATGAAGCTGTGTCCATATAGTACTTGTGTATACGACCTATATATAGTGGAGTGGTTTTCTTATTCTCTCCATAACAATCATTTTAAATTGTGTAAGTACGAAATGAAACTCTTTATTTAACGTACCAATGAAGAAAACTACGAAGTACTCCCTCTGTCCCATAATGTAAGACGTTTTTTCATATTATGTTGGTGTCAAAAAAACATCTTATATTATGGGATGGAGGGAGTACTTCCGATGAACTAACGATCCACACGTCCTGGTCGCACTTCTTGTCCTTCACATGCGGTACACTACCCTGCCTTAAGTGAACAACCACACATGCGCCAATTTATCAGAAACGTGTGAGAGTGTGTACAAATAAAGAATTTTAATTTCAATTATCGGAAAGGTTTGAGAGTATGTACAGTTTTCCCTCTCTAATAATTATAGTTTGTTGTGTTTGGCCTAAACTTGGTCAAACTTTACAAAGTTTGACTTCAGTCAAATCTAATATGCAAAGTAAATAAAAATGGAGGGCTACTACGTCCATCCGGGTTTTTAGTCCCCACCATTTTTCCAATCAAAGTTAATAGCTGGACAAATAAAATTACAGGGGAGCTGGCGACAAAGTTGTGAGAAGGCTTAGAAATCAATACAAAACTTATGCTCTTAGTACCAACATCAATCCTTCTTCGAGGAAACATTTGGTTCATAGCCAATTGTGTGATAAAATTGCACCAACGTGAAAGACGACTGTGTCTCCAACGCAACCAAGGTGAACTGATGAAGGATATCATCTTTGTGGGTTACAAGCAAAGAGCACTGATGGAAGACAGATTGTTTTTCATTGAAAATCGATCAGCTTCACCAAACGATGCAACCATGAGGCGCAACCATGAGCATCGATAGGTCATCATGGTGATGCATCATCCATTTGGCATCAAGTTTGGGTGAGGCACCTATGCAGTTCGACAAATCCTAACTGTGGTCTGTTTCTTCTTAGTAATCAAGCTCGAGGAAGGAAGAACCATGTGGCAGAGGACAGTGAGGCGGAACAACAATGGCCATCCAATTTTGTGCAGTTCCACTAAAATTGAGGAAGACATGCCCGGGTATGGAGATACGCATCGTTGTTTCCAAAGATATAAAAAAGGGATATAGTGTTGTTACTTTGTTTTACAAGATTAACAACGACATCTCAATTGTCAATAAGAATTAATGAAAGTACACCAACAAACAGAAGCATCATGATTATCTTGATGGGAACTAAACCAGGATACCCGAGAAAAAAAAGCATTTCTTCATTTAACCAGTGATAGTATTAGATTAGCAGCAGCAGTAGGAGCACATGGACAATGACCGCACAACCACCTTTCAGCTTTTGTCGAAACAACATGTATACCTCCACCGAGGCATAAATCATGACAACTTTTCGAGAGGCATTTCCTCTATAATAGTAGGTGATGTTGGACCAGCCGACGAACCCTAGCTACTATACATGGGGAGCTGGGGAGTAGTCGCATAGAAGAAAACCCGCATGCAGCAACCTGGGGAGCTGGACGAGTACAAGAAGTTATACCTCAGGTGGGCGAGATGTCGCTTTAGGCGGGCGGGCGGGATCTACCCACACGACGGCGCCAAACAAGGGCGCGGAAGACCTTCGTCCGCGCCAGCGCCGGCTCTAGTTGGATGGTGCGCATCGGCTTCCTCCATCGCCGACGGCGACAACGTAAATGCTGCACCTCCTCACCTCCCGCAGCGGACGGGATTCAGCCGGATCTGTGACCACCGGTGAGGAGAGAGATAGAGTGGACACTATCATCTTGTTTTGATATGGAGAGGGTGAGAGAGTGAGACGTGAGAAACTCTATCAAACAAGAGGCTATAATGGAGTAAAAAATATCTCCATAGCAGTGGTTTTAAATAGAATACGCGCGTTCCTGGAAAAAAGAAATGAAAACTGGCGGACAATTTTTTAACGTACCAAGAAAGAAAACTCGATCAAAAACACGCCCTGCTTCCAGGTCGCGAGAGTCGTCACACACACACACACATAGACATAGACATGCATATCCATGTTTACGTAAAATTCCATCTCCATCTCCATCTCCAATCATATTTGTCCATCTGGCACATTATTTACGTTGTTATAATTACATATGCAGCAATATTTACGTACAGCATCTCTTGTTTGTGGGCATCCGGACCGCTGCCACGACCGCTCCTGACCAACCCGAACCCTCTGCATCACCTGTGCGTGCTTCCCGCCCAAAACGGTCAGTGCCGCATTCATGGTCAGCCAGAGTGGACGCGACCTCTCACTGGCACCGGCATTGAAGCGGTGCACCGGCCGAGAGAGCGTCGCCCGCGCTGCTTCCTGGTGCACGTGACTGCTCCGTGTTCAAAGGTCGCAATAGCCGGCCACAACATGCATGTAAAAAGTTCTTGGGAGTCCATGCTATAGCTAGTTGTCCTCCCCCAACTCGTCAATCTCTTCCTGTATAGTAGTGCTAGTACTCCATGGCGCGATCCATCACAAGCGGGCGGGAAAGTTATCGTATACTCGGTTTGCGGTGAGTGGCATGCCGAGCGACCGTGTGGGGTCAAGCCGTGGAGGAGGGTGAAACACGAATGCGACAGACATGATTTAAACGTTGGTTTTGCTCGATGGCGCGATCCAACGAAAAGAAATGTTGGTTTCTCTCCATTTCCATTTTTTCTCCGGAAAAACGGAAACTTTCCAGTCCATTTTCATTCCTACTCCAAGGTTGCCCTGTTACAACATTCCATCAAATACAAAGGAAAACTAACACGCATGCTGATGCATCTCAATGATTCACAGATCATAGCCAATATTTACTTCAGAACTAAAGACAAAAGTTGTGAGAGCATGTACGGAAGAAAAACTACTGATGGGTTCACTACGACTTAAACTCTAAACCCTAAACAGGATTTAATTTCCTGGCCAGGTAGAACCTGTCGAAGGAAAGATGGCTGGCACCCTCGGATCATACGATGCTTTTGTGCAGTTCCACTAAAATCGAGCTGAGCATCCCTGATGGCAAAGATATTGAAGAAGTGTGATTAGAATAATAGTACTCGCACTAGTTCATGAGACATAAACTCATCACAAGTAGAAGCCGGTAGAAGTAGAGAAAGATCGACATGGAGATGGAGCTACGTGGGGAGCTGCGGCAGTGGAGCAAGTCGGCTCCAAAAGGAAGATGGACTACCTGGGACGTCGGGCTGTAGCTAGAAGGGCGGTTGGGACGCGACATCGGCCCGTACCGCGGTGACCCCCGATTGGGATGCACCGACTGTGGGTTTTCTCCCTCGCCGATGTCGACCGCGTCTACGCAGAACATTGTTCCCTTCCCCTAGCTGCAGGATCAGGCCGGATATGTGACCAGCGGTGGGGCTATCGTCATTCTATGCTTGTGAAGAGAGCAACCCAAGCAAGCAAGCTTGTAGTTTAGACTCCTGCTAGTGTATATATAGTGGTTTTATTTTTCTCTCCATATCAACCATTTTATATTGCGTACGTGCCATTGAAGAGTGAAACGATGGTTGCTTCTTCCGACTAACTTACTGTGTGATTTGACTGCTCCTTAGTGGCCCCTACACGTACTCCCCCTACGTGTATGCAACAGTGACACGTACACATGGATGCAAATACGCGCACGACGCCCTAATGCATGCATGTCCGAGCACACGACGGAACACGCACGGTCACGCTCAAGTGCTCAACCTACACGTGCATGCACACACATACTCAGCCAGGGTGAGCTAGTGACCGTATAAAGACCGGAAAATGTATATATTGAGCGCAATGAGCATATTATGAAGTCCACTGACCGTATTTTTACAAATTACAGTGACAGACAGTGTATTTATCTCGTTTGAAATTAAGCCATATTAACCGGAGAGGAGGCAGTATGGACTAGAATTACTTTGTTGTGTCCCGTCAACTTGCCGAACAAGGAGAAGCTTGCAGGACGGGAGAAGCTTGCGCGCAGTGGCTTGCAGGACAAGGAGAAACTTTTGGGTAATGTTGTGGACGTGCAACAGTTAATTCGGTGTCAGATTGCCAGAAGCATACACTACTAGTTCGACTTCCTGAAGAGGCGAACAGCCAAGCGCAAAGTAGGATAGTTACTGCTTTGATGTGTCCCCTCAACTCGCCGAACGAGGAGAACTTGCTTACTATTACACCTCTCCCTCGCCCATGCGCGCGGTGGCTTGCAGGACGAGGAGAGGGTTTTGACTACAGCGCCCTCTACCTCTCCCTCTCCCTCGCCCTCTCCCTCGCGGCGGACGTGCAGCAGTTCAATCGGTGTTAGATTGCCAGAAGCATATTGTACTGTAGTATCATCATTGTTGGACCTTCCGAACAGGCGAAGAGCCAATTATGCACTATACTAGTACTAGGAATCAGATGGAGGAGCGCCTGCACTCTTATTATATTTTTAAAATGTGCTAATGCAATCTTCAACACATTTGGTTCTCTTCGAGGATTCTCGCATCTGATAATGGAAGTTTATTGCATGGAACACTCGCCACAATTCTCGCTTAATTCTGGCTCATATCTTGTTACAAATAGGAGCGCTCGGTAATATTTCCTCTTTTTTTGTTATTCAGCATGTAAACAGGTCAGCAAACCTTGCGGCGAATCTTTCTGTGAACCGTGCTTGTTGCACTTTGAATGTGGCTGAGAGCTGGCTTGATGAAACACCTCGCTTCCTACTTCTTTTCTTGCGGGATACCTTGCTTCCTAGTGACCAGTGTCTTGGTTGATCGTCCTAAGAATGCTTATATATGAATAAAGCTCTCTCATTTACCGGCAAAAAAGATTAAGCCATATTAACCGGAAAGGAGGGAGTATGGACTAGAACTACTTTTCGGTGTGTCCTGTCTACTCGCAGAACGAGGAGAAGCTTGCGGGACAAGGTGAAGCTCGCTTACGCCTTTTGACTAATCCAACCTACCCTCGGTGGACATGCATCAGTCCATTCGATGTCAGATTGTCGGAGACATACACTGTAGTACCCAACATGCGGAGTACCATCATTGTTCGACTTCACGACGAGGCGAAGAGCCAAGCGCAAGGTTTAGTAGTACGAGTAGTACTACTACTAGAACCGCATGGTGGAGCGTCTGTACTCTTATTTATTTTAATCTCTGATAAAGTACACATTTATTCAGGAGAAGGGAGGAAAACGGCAGCCCAACATGTAATGATGATATTAATCAACCAACCATGCTCGAATATATGTTGGCCTCCGTGCGAGCCCATCTGTGTGTACTCGCTCCTCGTCTCTCTCAAGGAACGGCGGGTTGGCCATTTTGCCGTCAATTGAGATCGGTTTTCTCACACTCCTGTCCCACATGTCAGTGATATGCCAAGACGAGGTGCGTTGACCGACTGGCCATACGCGTACTTGGTTTTGCACCTTCATATACTACTCCTCCCTCCGTCACAGTTTACAGGGCGCGCTTCATTATGATGCATTTCTCTCAATGCATTTCCACCACCAGAGAGACTTTAGACGCGTTTGGTTTAATCCTCAATTAATTAGGGCGTGGTAACCGCAATCAAGTCCACAATTTTCTCTCGATGTACTACTACGGAATGGAGTAAGTGCATGCATGTGTGTACCCGTGGTGGAAGCACTGCATGCATGTGTGTACGCATAATTTCCTCTAGTAATAGACGCCGTGCTATAACTACCAATGCTATTTTTCAGGCCGATCACTAGTCGCCTTGGTCCCACAGATTTTTCCTTTTTTCTGAAGCGCGCTCTGTAAAATAGTGACGGCTGGAGTAGTATGAGCGGATTCAAAGAAGAGTGTATTGATGGTTGCTTCTTCCGAGCAACATACAGTGGGAAAGGTGGGGATTATGATTTGACTGCTCATTACTCACTATTAATGCGGCGCAATGATCGGGCTGAGTCTCCCATGCGGTTGTGCACTACCCCCTCGGTTCTTAAATACACTCCAGAGTATTTGTCTTTCTAGAGATTTCAACGAGTGACTACACAAATATTTGTCTTTTTAGAGATTCAAATGGACTACTACATACGGATGTATATAGACATATTTTAGAGTGTAGATTCACTCATTTTTCTCCATATGTAGTCACTTGTTGAAATCTCTAGAAAGACAAATAGAGTATCTAGGAACGGAGGGAGTACACATACGAAGAAAAATGAGTGAATCTACACTCTAAAATATGCCTATTTGAAATTTGTAAAAAGACAAATATTTAGTAACAAAGGAGTATAATTTTGTGCATGGCACATGGACCCGGATGCTGAAGAGGCTTCTGGCAATGCTACCAAGCTTCCAGCATTTGTTTACATAATTGACGTACTATACAAATAATTTTCCAGCGACATGAAATTGTACAATGGTGTGAGCATTCAACTTTTGTTTCGTGTGTCGTGCCATCGATGCTCTTTAGGAAACAATAAAAAACTAACTTCCTTGCTAATGCATCACAATTATTAGCATATCAGAGCTAATATTTACATCACGACTGAAGACAAAGTTGTGAGAAGGTGTTAAATTAAAATTGATCCATCCTTTCATTTGCAGCAACGTCCACCCAGCTCTGTCTAAATCAACAAGGCATGTTGGGAAAAAAGTAGCTGTCTGGAGCATGCAACATTCCGATCATTTTGTGCAGTTCCACTAAAATAGAGCTGAGCGTCCCTGTTCCAAAGATACTAAGTGTGATTACGATAATAGAGGACTGCTGATGAAACAATAAACACACAAATAGAAGTCGGTCACCTTTGCAGTCTCTCTTAAGACTAACTAGTTGGAGAAGATTAGACTCGTAGTTGGATGAGGAGGATAGAGCAAAACCAATCTCCCTTTGTGCAGTCGCACTGAAATGTAGAGACGTTGGCCGTGTGACATTTTAGTACAACTACACAAAACACTCTTAAGAAAAAAGTGATTTGTGCAGTTCACCAAAAGGTCGCAATAGCCACGAGGTGAAACGGATAGCCCTGTTTGCAAAAAAGAGGTAGAAAGGAAACAATTACTGGCCAATAACAGTTGATGACACATGCGACGACAAAAAAGAAGCATATTCCTTGTCCTAAGGGAAGATAACAGCACGGTTGTGTTTGTCTAAAACGGTGTGAGGACGAGATTGCAATATGGAAAGTACGCCGGACGAGCTACATTTTGGGCAAAGAACTATGGAAGATCCGCATGCAGCGACGTGGGAAGACGGGCAGTGGAGCAAGGCCGGAGGGGATACCTGGAGGTCGTCGGGATGTAACTAGGTGAGCGGCGGCGGGCGGAATCTGCCCATACTGCGGTAGCGAGCAGGTGGCGTAGGCCCTACCGCGCTGGAGCTTTGTCAGAGAGAACGGCGTGTACCGCAGATCGGGACGTGCTGCCTCGGTGCCGTCGAACGGAGAAACAATGCGCTTCTTCCCTTTCCCCCGGCGGACGGGATGCGGCCGGATCACTGACCAACGGTGAGAGAGAGAGAGGCCACCGCAGCCTTGTGTGAGATACTCTAAAGAGAGACAGACCAGGCAGGCAGGCTCCATTGTATATAGTGGAGCGGACTACCGTTTTCTCCATAAAAATCGTTTTATATTCTATGTACGTGCCATTGAGCGCTATAACTTTATTTAAAATTAACGCGCCAACGCGTCAAGTTGAACTTTGTTTCGTGCACGCGTGGTACCACGACCTCCCTAGGTAAACAACCGCTACACGCATTCAAATTAGCACGTGGGCTGCCATTTCGTAAAGAAATGAGCTCCACCGTGTACCCGCACGGGTGTGGCTGGGCACGAGCACCTATTCTCTTCTTGTATACTTACACCACCTACGTGGGGTTGTGTGAGAGAGATACAAACCTACAGAGATATAGTGTGTTGGGTTCGTGAGAGTTTTTTTTGTGGGTGGGTGGGGGGTGTCGGTGTCAAAACCGACGGATTTCGGGTAGGGGGTCCCGAACTATGCGTCTAAGGATAATGGTAACAGGAGACTGGGGACACGATGTTTACCCAGGTTTGGGCCTTCTCAATGGAGGTAATACCCTACTTCCTGCTTGATTGATCTTGATGATATGAGTATTACAAGAGGTGATCTACAACGAGATCAGAGAGGCTAAACCCTAGAAGCTAGCCTATGGTATGATTATTGTTGTTTCCTACGGACTAAACCCTCCGGTTTATATAGACACCGGAGGGGGCTAGGGTTACACAGAGTCGGTTACATAGAAGGAGATCTACAATCCGGATCGCCAAGCTTGCCTTCCACGCCAAGGAGAGTCCTATCCGGACACAGGACGAAGTCTTCAATCTTGTATCTTCATAGTCCAACAGTCCGGCCAAAGTACATAGTCCGGCTGTCCGGATACCCCCTTATCCAGGACTCCCTCAGTAGCCCATGAACCAGGCTTCAATGACGACGAGTCCAGTGCGTAGATTGTCTTCGGCATTGCGAGGTGGGTTCCATCTCCGAATACTCCAAGATAAATTCCGAACACAAGGACCGTGTCCAGCTTCTGCAAGACAAACTTCACATACCACCGTAGAGAGAATAATAATCAACGAATCTAATCTGTTGACAGCTCCTTGAAGCATGACATCATGCCGCGGTCCGGCTTTTATTTGAACCTTTTTTTATAACCAGCTACCGCACTCATGACGGGGCGGTTCCTTTGGCATGTCTTGTCGAAGCAGAGATCGTGTCCCTCTTATCGTGGGATCCTCATCAATACGGGTATGGGTAATCCAACCGTGCCTGTTGGCATGACTCCGTGTTTTTAGGCAGGTCCTGAACGGTTACGCCGGGGAGGCTTGATATTCTTCCCCCTTTATAGAGGGGTCGAGGCATATCCCTTTACCTCCACGCTTGCGCCTTTCTGCACTTCGAGTTCCAACACCCAAAGCTCAAGCTCAAGCACCTCGGATCTTTGATCATGTCCGGATCCGACCATCAAGGCCAGTGGATGGCTTCCTCTATTACAAAGGAGGATATAGCGAAGCTCAGGGAGGCCGGGTATTTGACTGCCAATGTTAAGCACAGGCTTCCTGCCCCTGGACAGGTTATCCCTACTCCCGAGCCGAACGAGAGCGTCATATTCGTCTCTCACTTCCTCCGGGGCTTTGGTTTGACTCTTGACCCCTTCGTGAGAGGGCTCATGTTCTATTATGGGCTAGATTTTCACGATCTAGCTCCGGACTCCATTCTTCACATCTTGTCGTTTATCGTTGTGTGTGAAGCCTTCCTCCATGTCACCCCACACTTTGGCTTATGGCTCAAGACTTTCAATGTGAAGCCGAGGGTGATCGAGGGGCGGCACACAGAGTGTGGAGGCGCCGCAATAAGCAGGAACGCCAGTGCCCCGTGGCCCGAAGGCTCCTTCCCGGAGGTATCCGATTTATGGCAACAGAGGTGGTTCTATGTCACCGCTCCTCGAGGCTCAAGGTGGGCGGCCGCCCCTGCCTTATGCTCGGGCCCTCCGCCTCAACTGGCGTCGTGATCCAACGTGGGACTGGACTGGGGGCCTGCAAACGATGTACCAACATTGCAGAGCCGCATTCGGGAGCTCCTCGAGAGGGACATTAGTCTTGTCAAAATAATCTAGGTAATGCTAGTTCGGCGGGCCCTGCCGTGTAAACGTCGACCTCTTCGAATGTGGGAGTTCCATCCAGAAGTCCCGCGAACCATTCATCACTTCTTTGGCACGATGCCTGAAGGAATGTATAAGTTGTTCTTCGGACCATGAATAAAGTGTCCGGACACCACCGAGGATGTGGGCCTGAGCTGCAACCGCCCAGATACCCAAGTAAGTAACCCTGCGACCGAACACTTCATTTATATTTGTCATAACATTGTTCTGAAAAACTGTCCATGGCCAGGATTGGCTCGGTAAGGGGGAGAGAAAATCAGTTGTCCGGCCTCGCTTCTCGAAGGCTCGCCAGGTCCGGCAATAGCCAGGATGCTTAAACGGGCGATAAGTGAAGTGCCATCGGAGAAAGGTGAAGGGAAGAGTGGGAAGGCCAAGAGTGAGCCTCACACACTATGCATCCGAACCGGGGGAATTAATGTCTCCACGGAGGAGGAGAATCAGGGAGGTGAATCTGAGGTTTCCTCCCCCCGCGGGAAGAAGAGGGCCGCTTCCGAAGACTTGGAAACGAGGGTGCCTAAACAAGGGAAGAAAACTTCACCAAAGGGCCCTACCTCGAAGGGCGCTCCTACCGCACCGTGCCCGCTAACAGGCCAGCCCTCCACCGAGTTGTAAGTTTAATAAACAAGAAGCTTATTGCTTTTTCCTCTGAGAGTAATAACCAGGACCTATTTTTGCAGTCCGGCTAGCAGTTCGTCTCAACAGGGTTCGTCCTCGGGGGATCTTCTTCCGAAGATGATGGAGAGTGAAACCCCATCTACCTCTCTGCCCCAGGGGGCAGGCAACCCTGAGGTGTCGTCACGGAGGAGTCCAGATCCACTGAAGGCAGAAGTTAATACTTCGGCCGCCCCGAGCCCAGCGTGTTCGGCTCCTTTGGAGGACAATGAAAAGGGTCCGGGAGAATTCGGCGTCCGGCCGAACATGCTGACGGGCCTCCTAGAGTCGGCCGCTCTCTCGGAGGATCACCGTATGCTAATGGGTACGGTTGTAGAGAAAATTTCCTCCGCCACAAGCGGGTTAAATGAAGCTTTTAGGAGCTTGCTCAAGGGCTTTGAGGTAAGCAACGAAATATGCAATTTTTTTGTGTGGTCGCACCGCACGCGATAGATGTGCTCTGTATAGATAGTAGCCCCTGAGACTGTGGTTGCCAGCCCACGGCGGCAAATGGAGGATCACACTCCCAGGTAATCATCACACTTGTATCGATGTGCAGGTTGCTCAGGGTTCGGCGATAGACCAGACCACTGAATGCGCCGAATTGAGGCGACAAATTGACGTGGTGGATGCCGACATCACGCTTATAAACAAGCGATTCAAGGAGTCGCAGAGTATGCGCTCTTACATCCATATTTGCTTTAGGAAATTGTAAGAAGGTTGTAATATTAATATGATGTGATGTGGCTGCAGGCAGAGCTACTGCCGTTGAGGCCCTGAGGGCAGAACTTGCCCTAGCCAAGGAACAAGCCCGGGTCAGCAATGCGGCTGCCCTAAAGGTAGACGAAGACTTGAAAGCCGAACAGGCTGCTCATCTCCGAAGTAAAGAAAAGATAGCCGAGATGGCTGTGGAGCTGAGGGACGCTGCTGGCCGGTATGAGCTTCTCGAGAAGGAGAATCAGGCAAAGGCGGCTGACCTGAAGAAGGCACTGGATTCAGCTAAGGAGATGCGCGCTGATATTAGAGACACGCGGGAGGAACTTTGACAAGCCGGAGAAATCGCGGCTGGAAATCCTTATTTGTTGCGGATGAAGTTTTTAGATCCAAAGTATGCTCCGTTGGATAAGCTATGGAGCGCTGCAGATGAGTACGTATGCAGACTTGGCGAAGAGTGCGGGTGATGCGACCAAGTTGTTCAAGGACCATAAAGATAACGAAATGGAAAGGCTGTTCTGGTCGCAATTTAATGCCCCGGTGTGCTCATTACCATTGAGTGAGAAGATGGCCGCTATAGCCGAGCTCCATAGGCTGTCCGGCCATGCAATGAGGTCTGTAATAGACCATCTGTGGCCGAGAGGACCAAAGCCGGATAGTTACTTTGGTTTGGTGCAACAATTATTTGGCGCCAGAGCGCGAATAGATGCCGAGAAGAGGTCGGTGTGCATAGAGGGTGCGCGGATGGCTCTTGCCCATGTGAAGACATATTGGGCGGATATGGAGGCCACCAGCATTGCAACCCGGGGTCCGGCAGGAAGCCAAGACCTAGTCGAGCACTATTTTGAGCAGGTCATAGAAGGTGCCCGTAGAATAGAGGCTCAATGCTCGAAGAATGTCATGTTCGAGTGACGAGTCTATTAATTGTAAAAAATTATGTGTTTAATTATAGAGGCTTTTTTTTATACTTTTGCCTGAAAGTATTATAATGTCTCATGTGTGCCTGTTTATGTATGCATATAACGTGAAAGTTAGCAGTCGTTGGCTTTAGCACCCACGCATATAATGCGGGGGTGTTCGAAAAAAGAGGCGTAAACACACTTGATCCAACGTCTTGGTCCATTAAGGAGGTGATCGCACGTCGAACCAGGCAACCGGACTATATAGCTGTAACACTTTCACTTAGCCATGGGAGTTGAAAAGGTGGGGCTACTATGTAGCCCCTGGTACTTCCGCGTGCTTCCGGATAAGGTGCTCGTATTTGACCGAAAAACCGGTCCTTCGTTGATGCGGAGGAATCCTATAGATTCCGATGAGTCCTCGAGTGGTTGAACAGTCTCTCGTTGTATCATGACAGTCAGTTTTCGGCTTTCTCTACTGAGGTGCTCATCCGGAATAACCAGGGCACAATCGCAGTAGTTCTCCTTTGGCCGCCTTAGCCGATAGAACAGAATGTAAGGCAGCAAACCCAGGAGCCGGGCTAACCCAACATTTGACCAAAGACATGATTCGGAGCTGATGCATATAAGGTCAAACTCGCTACGCCGAACACTCCCAAAGGTATTCGGACTTTATAACATATACTGGGCTAAAACGCGCCCATAACCCTTGATACATCTGCAACGTATCTATTATTTATGAATCATTCATGCTATTTTACTATCTGTTTTGAATGATTATGGGCTTTATTATACACTTTTATATTACTTTTGGGACTAACCTATTAACCGGAGGCCTAGCCCATATTGCTATTTTATTGCCTGTTTCAGTATTTCAAAGAAAAGGAATATCAAACGGAGTCCAAACGGAACGAAACCTTCAGCAGCGTGATTTTTGGGAAGATTATGATCCAGGAGACTTGGAGTTCACGTCAGAAGAGCCTCGAGGAGGCCATAAGATAGGAGGGTGCGCCCCCCTACTGGGCGCGCCCCCCTATCTAGTGGGCCCCTCGAGCACCTCCCGACCGACTTCTTTTGCCTATATAAGCCTACGCACCCTAAAAACATCGAATATCAAGATAGATCGGGACTTCCGCCACCGCAAGCCTCTGTAGCCACCAAAAACCTCTCGGGAGCCCTTCCCGGCACCCTGTCAGAGGGGGGGGGTCCTTCACCGGTGGCCATCTTCATCATCCCGGTGCTATCCATGACGAGGAGGAAGTAGTTCACCCTCGGGGCTGAGGGTATGTACCAGTAGCTATGTGTTTGATCTCTCTATCTCGTGTTCTCTCTCGTTTTCCCTCTATGGCACGATCTTGATGTATCCCGAGCTTTGCTATTGTAGTTGGATCTTATGATGTTTCTCCCCCTCTACTCTCTTGTGATGAATTGAGTTTTCCTCTTGAAGTTATCTTATCGGATTGAGTCTTTAATGTTTTGAGAACACTTGATGTATGTCTTGCCGTGATTATCTATGGTGACAATGGGATATCATGTGCCACTTGATGTATGTTTTTGTGACCAACTTGTGGGTTCCGCCCATGAACCTATGCATAGGGGTTGGCACACGTTTTCGTCTTGACTCTCCGGTAGAAACTTTGGGGTTGATTTGTGTCTTAAGGTGTTATTCTATTACGAACACTTGAATAGATTGATCTGAAAGAATAACTTTGAGGTGGTTTCGTACCCTACCATAATCTCTTCATTTGTTCTCCGCTATTAGTGGCTTTGGAGTGACTCTTTTTTGCATGTTGAGGGATTGCTATATGATCTATCTATGTTATTATTGTTGAGAGAACTTGCACTAGTGAAAGTACGAACCCTATGCCTTGTTTCCTACCATTGCAATACTGTTTACGCTAACTTTTGCCATTAGTTACCTTGCTGTTTTTATAATTTCAGATTACAAATACCTTTATCTACCACCCATATTGCACTTGTATCACCATCTCTTCGCCGAACTAGTGCACCTATACAACTTACCATTGTATTGGGTGTGTTGGGGACACAAGAGACTCTTTGTTATTTGGTTGCAGGGTTGTTTGAGAGAGACCATCTTCATCCTACGCCTCCTACGGATTGATAAACCTTAGGTCATCCACTTGAGGGAAATTTGCTTCTGTCCTACAAACTTGTGCACTTGCAGGCCCAACAACGTCTATAAGAAAAAGGTTGTGTGGTAGACATCAAGCTCTTTTCTGGCGCCGTTGCCGGGGAGGTGAGTGCTTGAAGGTATATCTTTAGTTCTTGCAATCGAATCTTTTTGTTTGTTGTTTTATCACTAGTTTAGTTTATAAAAGAAAACTACAAAAAAAATGGAGTTAAGTTTGTCTCGTACGCTTCCTATTTTTAATATCTTTCGTGAGTTTGATGGAAAGGAAAATTGTGCTCAAGTGCTAGAAGAAGAATTACATAGAATGCTTGGTACTAAATCTTTCAATGATGAGAATGATTGCAATGTTATTAGTATGAACTCCTTGAATATCCATAGTACTAATGATGATTGCTCTAGTCATGATGAAAATATCTCTTATAAGCATGTCAACTTTTGTGGAGTGCATGTTTGCATGAACACACCAAATAGAGAATATATATATTGCAAGAGGCATAAGCATTTAGAAACTAAATGGTTGCAAGAAAGGTTAAATGTGAGTGCTAAAAATTTAAATTTCCTTTGTCGTACTTGTGAACTATGCAATGAACGTGGTCATCTACATCTCCTATGCAAATTATTCCATGATCGAATCGTGTCCAAAAATTGTGATGATTTGATTTCCCTTGCACATTACAATGAACTTAGTTTGTTTTTGGGTAACGAAGAATTTAAACGTTTAATGAAGGACCTTCCAGAATTTGCCCATGGGAAATTCCTTGATATTAATCTAGAGAAGATTTATATGTATTGTACGGTGAATTGCATTGAAAATCCTTATATTGCCAATTACCTAAAGAAAAGAAAGCAGATAGAAGATGAAGAGAATACTAATGAAAGGGAAGATACTTCCCAACCTCCTCCTATTATTTCTTATGATGATTCTGGTAACGAGGAGGAGCTTTATATTCAACCAATCCCATCAATAAAGAAGGTTGAACCCACACATAATGTGAAGAAGAAAAGGAAGATAAGGGGCAGCAAAGGTAAAAAGGTATCCCTCCCAAATTATGTTACTCCTACTACTCATTGTGATGATGATAATTGCTATACTATTGGTGCTATCCATACTATTGATGATGATTATGCTTATGATATGAAAAGGCCCAAGCTTGGGGAAGCTATGTTTGATGAGGATGAAATATTTGAGAATATATTTGCTGGAATTAATGTTTGTCCCAAGCTTGGGGATGCTATGTTTAATGAAGATGATGTTTTTAGCATCCCACATTTTGATATGCAAAGTTGTTATGACGATAGCATGCCTCTTTATGATGATTATATTGATGAAAGTGGGTTTGGAAGAGTGTCAAATTTAGGTAGTAGTGATCCCACTATTTTGGAGGATGTTGAATCTTATTGTGATGAATATGAAAGTGGATTTGGAAGAGTGTCAACTTTATTTAGTGATTCCACTATCTTGGGAGAGGTTTCAATCGATTATGATGAGAACGAAGTTGCTACTTATGATGATTATTGTGATGAAACTTATGCTATAAAAAGTAGTGATGATTATATTTATAAAACTTGTCATGATTACCCTTTTTCTGAACATTACTCTTTTAATGTGGAAACAATTTTTAGTGTTCAAGTCTCTTATGATACTCCCACCATTCTGAATGAGAAGAATTTTGCTTATGTGGAGAGTACTAAATTTTCTATGCTTGTAGATCATGAAAAGAATGCTTTAGGAACTGGTTATATTGTTGAACTCATTCATGATGCTACTGAAAATTATTATGAGAGAGGAACATATGCTTGTAGGAATTGCAATAATATCAAGTTTCCTCTCTATGTGTTGAAATTCTTGAAGTTATGCTTGTTTTACCTTCCCATGCTAGTTGATTATTGTTCCCGTGAGTTGTTTTCTCACAAAATCCCTATGCATAGGAAGTGGGTTAGACTTAAATGTGCTAGTCATATTCTTCATGATGCTCTCTTTATGTTTCAATTCTTATCTTTTATGTGAGCATCATTGTCATCATCATGCCTAGCTAGAAAGGCATTAAAGAAAAGCGCTTGTTGGGAGACAACCCAATATTTATACTTACTGTTTTTGTGAGTTCACATGATTATGCTACTGTACTAATCATATATATTTTTTTCTTTTGTTTCAATAAAGTGCCAAGTAGAGCCTTTGGGAAGACTTGGGTGAAGTCTTTATGATCTTGCTGTAAAAAACAGAAACTTTTGCGCTCACGAGATTAGCTACCATTTTTTACCGGAGAGTGATTTTAGGTTGATTCATTTTGTAGATGATTAATAGACAAATTACTCAGGTCCACCAATTTATTTCATAATTTTTGGGGTTACAGAAGTATACATTTGATACAGATTACTACAGACTGTTCTGTTTTTGACAGATTCTGTTTTCTATATGTTGTTTGCTTATTTTGATGAATCTATGGCTAGTATGTAAGGGTATGAACCATAGAGAAGTTCGAATACAGTATATATTACACCAATATGAATTTAGAATGAGTTCATTACAGTACCTAAGTGGTGATTTATTTTCTTATACTAACGGAGCTTACGAGTTTTGTTTTGAGTTTTGTGTGGTTGAAGTTTTCAAGTTTTGGGTAAAAGATTCAATGGACTATGGAATAAGGAGTGGAAAGAGCCTAAGCTTGGGGATGCACAAGGCACCCCAAGGTAATATTCAAGGACAACCAAGCAACTAAGCTTGGGGATGCCCCGGAAGGCATCCCCTCTTTCGTCTTCGTTCATCGGTAACTTTACTTGGAGCTATATTTTTATTCACCACATGATATGTGTCTTGCTTGGAGCGTCATTTTATTTTGTTATTATTTGCTTGCTGTTATGTAGAATAATGTTTTGCATCTTTATTTTCAATAAAAATGTCAAGGATAGTTGAGGGAGTCCTGGATTAGGGGGTGTCCGGATAGCCAGACTATAACCTTTAGCCGGACTCTAGGACTATGAAGATACAAGATTGAAGACTTCGTCCCGCGTCCGGATGGGACTTTCCTTGGCGTGGAAGGCAAGCTTGGCAATACGGATATGTAGATCTCCTCCCATTGTAACCGACTCTGTGTAACCCTAGCCCTCTCCGGTGTCTATATAAACCGAAGGGTTTTAGTCCGTAGGACGAACAACAATCATACCATAGGCTAGCTTCTAGGGTTTAGCCTCTCTGATCTCATGGTAGATCTACTCTTTTACTACCCATATCATCAATATTAATCAAGCAGGAGTAGGGTTTTGCCTCCATCGAGAGGGCCCGAACCTGGGTAAAAACATCGTGTCCCTTGTCTCCTGTTACCATCCGCCTAGACGCACAGTTCGGGGCCCCCTACCCGAGATCCGCCGGTTTTGACACCGACATTGGTGCTTTCATTGAGGGTTTCGCTGTGCCATCGCCATCAGGAAGGATGCCTCATCCCGTCTTTAAAGACAGCACTGTTTGCTAAAGGAGCTTTGGCTATCGGCCAAACTCTTCGGCTAGGCGGTTTTCTTATGACCGCCTGTTCGGCCGCCGCGTCGACGATGACTTCTCGGGTCATTGAAAGCAATCTCCACGTCAACTCGGAACTCGCCGAGCAGCTAGATCCGATGGAGCTCTCTTCCTTAAATGAGCACTTGGATCGCATTGCCTCCCTGGGAGTCGCTACAGACTACGATCAGATTGGGCTTAAACCCGATCCGAGAGAGATTAACTCTCCCCAGGTTACCCACCACATTGCAGTGGTGGAGGAATAATGCGGCAAGCCTTCATCTATCTTAAGGACTAGTTATGTCCGGATTCTCGATCCCTCCAAGCTGGATACCCACGGAGGGGAGGACGTCACTCAAGCCCTGAACCTAAAGTCAGGCAGCGGGCTAGATTCATTGGACGACATCCAAGAACCCAAGCTTCCGAGTTCGGAAACTACTTGGCCCTTGAGTCTCGGATTGGGCGAGGTTCTGGATTTAATTCCACCCACCCACCCAAATATAAGGGATCTATCCCAAATTCGGCAAGAGCCCGCTGAAACAGTACACCATTACTGGGCCAGATTCATCCTGGTTATGAGCAGGATAGAGGACTGCCGCAAGGAGGATGCAATTTCATTCTTCTGCAATAATTGCACGGACAAGGGAATCCTCAATGCCATAAGTCGCCGTGAAATTACACGCTTCGCCGACTTGATATCCATAGTACGAAAGTACTGTGCGATGGAAAGCGCCTGGAAAACCGAAATAAAATTTTGGAACAATCCGGCCCCGAATACAACCCCAGTCCGAAATAAAAAGGTGCATTATCGCCAGGCACCTGGGTTAAACACCAAAAAGCAAAAACCCTCTATAGGGCATGGAACCGTACGGTGGGATGGCTCAATGGACTTTATAAAATTCATAGTACAGAGGGCGCCACACCAACTCATAGCCTTAGAGCATGTTGGATACTCCGGCAGGTGGCCAGAAGTGGCGAGGAGCTTCTAACTCCAGAGTTCACAAAGCACCAGCCCAGGGATACCAGTACGGTATTAACAGTCTTCGAGACTTTCGCATCAAATAATATGCGGAAACGAACACTCTGCAGCCTTGCCAAAGTCTACCAAGTAGCAACAATAAACCCATGGAGTGGCACGGCTATTACCTTTAATGCGAGTGATCAACCTAAATTCCGAACAGCCCGAGCACCAGCCGCATTGGTCCTCGGTCCAATAGTGGACGACTTCGCCTTACCAAGGTACTCATGGACGATGGCAGCGGATTGAATCTCATTTATGAGGAAACCCTTCGAAAAATGGAAATAGACTAGAGCCGCATTGAGCGAAGCAACACAACCTTTAGAGGAATAATCCCTAGTCGGGAAGCGTGCTGTACAGGAAAAATCACACTGGATGTGGTGTTCGGCACACCAGATAATTACAGGTCCGAGGAGGTCACGTTTTAAGTGGCCCCGTTTAGCAGCGGATACCATGCTCTATTAGGGCGAGAGGCATTCACAATTTTTCAAGCTATACCCCATTACGGGTACATGAAGCACAAAATGCCCGGACCCAACGGAATCATCACTCTTGCTAGTGACCTAGACATAGCACTCCGCGCCAAAAATAAGACAGCCGCACTGGCCCTTGAGGCACTATCCGAAGCCCTAGCGGCCGAGGAACTGACTGCGCTGCGCTCCACGGTGAACAGGGATGACGTGATACTCGATAAAAGATCCAAGTCCACCTCCTTTAAACCGGCGGACGAAATAGTCAGATTCCAAGTCCATCCAAGGGACCCTACAAAAACGGCCTCCATCGGGGCGCAATTAAACCCTGATGTAGACGCCGCACTACGAGAATTCCTACGCGAAAATTCGGACATTTTTGCCTGGCACCCTTCAGACATGCCAGGAATCCCACGCAGGCTGGCCGAGCACAGCCTAAACATCCTAAAAGGATTCAAGCCTGTCAAGCAGGCTCTTCGGTGTTTCTCCGAACCCAAGAGACAAGCCATGGGAGAGGAGCTAGCCAAATTACTGGAGGCCGGATTCATCAGAGAGATAAAACATCCAGACTGGCTAGCAAACATGGTGATGGTACCAAAGAAGGACAAATCCTGGCGCCTATGCGTCGATTTCAAGGACCTCAACAAGGCTTGCCCAAAGGATCCCTTCCCCCTCCCCCGCATCGATCAAATTATCGACGCTACCGCAGGACACGATTCATTGTGTTTCCTCGACGCATACTCCGGCTACCATCAAATTAAGATGGCAGAGCCAGACCAAGCCGCAACGGCATTCATCACCCCATACGGCCCATTCTGCTTCAACACAATGCCCTTCGGGCTCAAAAACGCCGGCGCAACATATCAGCGCATGATTCAGACATGTCTGGCAAACCAGATCGGCAAAATAGTGGAAGCATACATAGATGACATGGTCATCAAAACCAAGCATGTCGAAACTCTAGTAGACGACTTGAGGCTCACATTCGATAACCTCCGAACATATGACATCAAGCTTAACCCGGAAAAATGCATTTTCGGCGTACCAGCCAGAAAGCTCATGGGCTTCATTGTATCCGGTAGAGGGATTGAAGCAAACCCAGCCAAGATCCGAGCTCTGTCACAACTGGATATTCCAAAGAACCTCAAACAAATACAAAAATTGACTCGATGCGTCGCGGCTCTAAGCCGCTTTATCTCCCGCTTGGGAGAAAAGGCATTACCCCTTTATCGCTTCCTCCGGCGCACCGAACACTTTGAGTGGACGGATGCCGCCACGGCTGGACTCGAAGAAATAAAATCCATATTGGCAACAAACCCGGTCCTGGCCGCGCCTAACATCGGCGAACCAATGCTATTATACATTGTGGCAACTTATCAAGTTGTAAGCGCAGTGCTTGTCGTCGAACGAGAAATGGATGGACACAAATTCCCCCTTCAAAAACCAGTTTACTACGTGTCCACTGTCCTCACTCCATGCAAGTCACGGTACCCGCATTATCAAAAGATAGCGTACGCGGTGTTTATGGCATCCCGAAAGCTGCGACACTACTTTCAAGAGTGTTCGATAACAGTAGCCTCCAAAGTACCTCTTAACGATATTATAAACAACCGCGACGCGATAGGCCAGATTGCCAAATGGGCCATTGAGCTCCTCCCGTTCGACATAACCTACAAGCCAGGGTGAGCTATCAAGTCACAAGTTTTGGCCGACTTCGTCGCCGAATGGACTGAAGCCGAACTCCCTAAAGATTACGGCACATATTCCAACTAGATCATGCACTTCGACGGCTCCAAAATGTTAGCTAGTCTGGGGGTTGGCATCGTCATGATGTCCCCAACAGGAGATACAGTTCAATACGTACTCCAGATAATGTATATGGACTCCAACAACGTAGCTAAATACGAGGCCCTTCTACATGGTCTTCGGATGGCACTCTCCATGGGCATCCAACGCCTAGAGGTGCGTGGGGATTCGAACCTCATGATATCCCAAATAAATGGAGACTTTGATGCCAAGGATCTGAAAATGGCAGCTTATCGCAACGCCGTCCTAAAAATGTCAGCTCGGTTCGAGGGGCTTGAATTTCACCATATAGCCCGGGAAAACAATCAGGCAGCAGACGTCTTGGCACGCATCGGCGCAAAGCACGATGCAGTCCCCCCCAACATTTTCTTGGAGAGGCTATTCAAGCCATCCATATTATGGGAAGGGGAATCCGGAAATAACAGCCCGGACCCAACCGCACCGCCTGACACCGAACATTCTGACACAACGGGAGGCTCTGCCAACGAAGTAACATCCTCAGCCCGCATAATAATGGCAGTCATTGCCCCGTGGATAGAACCATTCCTAGCCTACCTAACTAGGCAGGAACTTCCCGAGGACCAAAACGAGGCACGCTGCATAGTGCGGTGATCTAAAGCCTATAAAGACCATGAAGGAGAGCTTTATAAGAAAAGCACCACCGGAGTCCTTCAAAGGTGTATCTCCGAAGAGGAAGGGCGGAATCTTCTGGCTGAAATTCATGCCGGACTCGGCGGGCACCACGCCGCAGCCCAGGCCCTTGTAAGCAAGGCCTTCCGTACAGGATTTTATTGGCCGATGGCCCGGGCAAATGCTCAGGACTTAGTCAAATGATGCGTCGGTTGCCAACTCTTTGCTAACCAAAGCCATATGCCACCCACCGCCCTCCAAACTATAGCCATCACCTGGCCCTTCGCGGTCTGGGGCTTGACATGGTTGGACCCCTTAAAGGAGGAACCCACAAGCAAAAATACCTACTGGTCATGGTGGACAAATTCACCAAATGGATAGAGGCCAAGCCTGTTAAGACGGCCAAATCCGGACTGGTGATAGACTTCATATCAGGGGTCGTACACCGCTACGGCGTCCCCCACAGCATCATCACTGATAACGGCACGAACTTTATGGCCAACAAGGTCAAACTCTGGTGCAAAAACATGGGCATCAAGCTCGACTATGCTTCAGTCTATCACCCACAAACTAACGGTCAAGTCGAGCGAGCAAATGGTCTAATCATGAGAGGCGTCAAACCCAAGTTAGTGTGGTCCCTCAAGGAATCTAACACGCACTGGGTAGAGGAGCTCGACTCCGTACTCTGGGGGCTGCGGACCACGCTGAATCGCACCATCGGATTCATACCATTTTTTATGGTATACGGCGCAGAGGCAGTTCTGCCCTGCGACATAATTCATGACTCACCTCGCGTGCACATGTACGAAGAAAGAGAAGCCGAACTCGATCGGCAGGACAGTTTGGACGCCTTGGAGGAGGAGCATGACGTGGCAAAAGCCCGTTCCGCATTCTATCAACAGCAGGATCGAAGATATCAAAGCAGAGAAGTATGGGCCAAAACTTACAATGTTGGCGAGTTAGTTCTACGCCTGCCGGACAAGAAAAAGGACAAACTCAAGCCCAAATGGGAAGGTCCCTTCATCATTGACCAAGTTCTGACTGGTGGAGCGTACCGTCTGCGAGACGCATCGGATAACCGACTCGAGCCGAACCCATGGAATTCAGCCTGTCTCCGAAGATTCTATGCCTAGCGCTGGACTATGTGTTCGTCTCCTTCCTCTGTCTATTTTTTACACATTAGTTGTCTTATATTTCTCCCCTTCTCCCTCCTTTTCTCTTACTGCCTTTAAGGGCTTGTTCGCGCCTTGTTCGCAAACAATTGACGCGCTATCCGTGCTCATTGTACCTGGGGGCTTCTTTAACATAAGCTTGTTTATACGGGCCTCATGCCCAACACATGTGTCACACTTCCGCATGTACCTTTTATTGACCATTATATGCATCGATATGACTTAAGTTTTGGCCAAGCTGGGTTGCCTCGCTCCTGTGCTTACCCCTACGTTCCCGATTGTTCGGCTAGGCGGTAACGGGAGCACCTCTGCGATTGTTACTGCTGGGTCAGCCGGATGTGTACCTCAGACTGGGTGAAGCCGAAAGCTAGCGTTCTTAAGGGAATATTCGGTCGGTGAACTAAAGATGATTTCCCACTCATTTATTTATCCGCCCCCAGATGCTTCTCTGCTTTTTTCGCAGTCCGAACATGCACTTTAGGGCATGCCTCCCAGGGAAAGGAACCCCTAACGGAACTATTCTCCCTGGAAGATGTTTCTTACTAACCATGTAATATAACATAACTAGTTCGGCACTTGTCTGTTCAAGCACTAATGACCCCTACGCCTGGTCTCCATGCATGCCCCGGTTCTTACATAACCGAGAGGGTATTCGAACACACTCCGGACTATCGGGTCCCGAGGTTGAAGCGAAAAGGTCCGCCATGACAAAAGATCTACAATCCGGCTAGAAGGCATTTTACATGTCATCTTAAATTACATAGTCAATTTGACTGGGTATATTCCTCTTCAATACCATCCAACAAGCTGTCTAGTTTACAGTCCTGTTGGGAATATTTGGCGGCCAACTCTACCTGGCCGTACACTAAACTCACAGGGATCTCCTTCCCATCAGGCCCCACAGGTCCGACCTCGGCCATGTGGTTTGGGTCAGCCTTCATGTACCTCGTCTTCACCATGGCCCAGGCCTCCCTGGCGCCTCGACGATAGGCTGATATCTTCCATAATCGTAAGCGCCGCCGCGCTCCCTTCAGCTTCTCTGCAAGCTCTCCAAGGCCTTCGGGCATGGATACGGATGGCCACAAGGCCTGGGCGACGCCTTGCATTACCTGCCGAACTCGTTTGTGCAGTTGTGAGAGCTCGGGAAGAAGGTCACCCGTAGAACCGGGCATTTCCTCTGCAGGCCGACCTGTTAGCATACCTACAGACATAACCCTGTCAATCGACTTCCTCGCCGAACTCTTTTTTGAAGTTCGTTCAAGCACTTAATAAAAATACCGCGTCGAAGCCGCCGATTCTCCTTCACGGAGTCTCACAGCTGAGCACGAACATCCTTTAGTTCCTCACCCAACTGGGTGTTTGCATCTTGGAGATTATTCTTCTCTTGCCTCACCCTCGTAAGCATGCTCTCGCCGGCCTTTAACCGGCGCAAGAGTTGTTGCTTGTCCGGATCCACTCCGGCGCCATCTGCAATGTTATTGTCAGACTTGCACACATGCCGCACTTCACAAACATACTTATCTTTCGAAGCATATATTACCAGAGGGGGTCTCCTTGGCCTCCCCTGCCGCGGCTAGTGCGGCCTCAAGTTGGGCTTTGCACTCTTCCAGCTCCTGGGACAGTTGGGTATTCTTTTCTGTAAGATCCTGCATTACAAATGAACCTTAAATCAGTTATTCTAACTGTTTCAAGTCTCGGGGGCTACTGACATATATAACCATCAAATTTTCTCACCCACATGTCTTTTACATACTGCTCTGTGGCTCTGGCAAGACCATTTTGAGCGGCACGGAGGTACGCATCTCCCGTATTGAAGGCATCCAATGCCTTTTGGGAGAAACAAGCGTCACAAAGAACTGTCCGGCGACGCCTATGGTTCATGGCACTCTCCACCGCGGAATTGGTGGTAGACAGCCTGTCCGCATCCTCTGTCGGAGGAGCATCCGGTGCGTGCCTCATGTTCGCCTCCGCTTCCGGACCCGGCCTTGGAGCCTGGCTGGTGGAGGCGCGATTGGCAACCTCTCCGGATATAGCCCGGCGAGCCCTCTTTTTCTTGAAGAGAGCATGAGCGTTAGTATGCCTTGAGGGAATAAAACCTGGGAATAAATTGGCACGCCGTACCATTGCGCCGGCATCTCACTCCGGAACGCACTTCTTTTTAGCCTGCCGGGCCTTGATGCCCCTTGTTAGCTAGCCACCGCAGGCTCGGCCCTCCGCCTCAAGGACTTCCCCTGCAAAAATGCCATTGGTATACGGTGATAAAAAATAAGCACGGATGGATCATCTTAAAAGTACTCGGACTTCGGTCTCGGTTACTTGTGAGGCTGGAAATAGTCCGGGATAATTGGCCGTAATGGCCACAAAGGTGTTGTCCTTGCTCAATTGATGAAACACCCCATCGATCAGCTCCACAGATAAGTCCGGGTCCTCTTGGGAGTCCGGGTCGAAGGACAATTCTGGGTTGTGGAGGAGGGTTGTTTATCTCCTTTACAGCCTGGCGTAGCTCCTGCGTTGAAATTGCTAGACTGGATACTTAACTATGGGAATATGAAACGGATGGGCGAGTGAAAGTGTCCGCTTACCCAGCTTGGAGGATTGTACATAGAAAATCCTCCCGTGGGTTGACGCGGAGGAATTCCTCCTCTTCTCCCTTGTACAAAGTGGACAAGATCTTTATTAGAGCGGCAACTGATTCCGGCCCCTTACGGCCGCACCGGGTGGCGTCGTCCTCCCTGTTGAAATCCCACATGGGGTGGCCTCTATACTGAAGCGTCTGCACCCCCCGCATAATGCATGTGGCCATGACCCCGATCATGGTCAGTCTGGAATGAGCTAACAACCTTATCCGGCTCATCAGGTAAAGGACGTCCTTGTAATTTTCCTTCTGAGGGCTCCGTGGACGCCAGCTTAGGCACTTCTTCAAAGGAGCATTGTCGAACTCAGGGAGGCCGATCCGAACAGGGTCCGGTAGGGGGACATCTTCTATATAAAACCATTCCAAGGGCCAGTCTTCGGACGCCTTCTTTGGGGTTCCGGATAGATATCCGGTCCCGACGATGCGCCATAGTTCGGCTCCGCCCACTCGATATATCAACCCCTCCTGAGAACGGGGCACAAGGCAGAACAGCTTCTTCCACAGCGCGAAATGGGCCTCGATGCCCAAAAACAGCTCGCAAAGGGCTACGAAGCCCGCAATATGCAATATGGAGGCAGGTGTAAGGTTGTGCAACTGGAGGCCGTAGAACTCCAGGAGCCCTTGGAGAAACGGATGAATTGGAAATCCGAGCCCTCTTATCAAATAAGGGACAAGGCATACCCTCTCTCCTTTGGAGGGATTGGGGACGCTCTCCGCTTGCTCTCCGCCATTATAGGTGGCAAGCCCGGCTCGAACCGGGACCATGTAGGCTGGGGGGAGAAACCCCTTGGCTTGGAGCGCCACTAGCTCGCTGTGCGGGACGGAACTTCTCTCCCAATCTCCAGGCTGAGGACTGGGGGTGAGAGGAGGAGCTGCGTCGACTGGCCATGATGGAATGGATCTCTGTCGAATGCGCTCCGATGAATGCTCGCGGAGGGAAGATGGTGTGATTCGGATCTAAATCCCCGTCTCCTTTATAGGCGGCTCATTTGCGCAGCTAGGGGGGTAAATGAAAAAACACCCTGGCTTTTTGCATTTGTTTGACACGTGGAAGATGGCCATTATTTGGCGCAGAATCCAAGGAGCGCAACATTCACCAGAAGTCGGACACTATTCAACAGGTATATGGAATTTGGACAAGAACCCGCCTTGTAATGCCGAAGACAAATCTGCGCGCCGGACTCATCGTCATTGAAGCCTGGTTCGGGGGCTACTGAGGGAGTCCTGGATTAGGGGGTGTCCGGATAGCCGGATTATAACCTTTGGCTGGACTCCTGGACTATGAAGATACAAGATTGAAGACTTCGTCCCGTGTCCAGATGGGACTTTCCTTGGCATGGAAGGCAAGCTTGGCGATACAGATATGTAGATCTCCTCCCATTGTAACTGACTCTGTGTAACCCTAGCCCTCTCCGGTGTCTATATAAACTGGAGGTTTTTAGTTCGTAGGACGAACAACAATCATACCATAGGCTAGCTTCTTGGGTTTAGCCTCTCTGATCTCGTGGTAGATCTACTCTTGTACTACCCATATCATCAATATTAATCAAGCAAGAGTAGGGTTTTACCTCCATCGAGAGGGCCCGAACCTGGGTCAAAACATCGTGTCCCTTGTCTCCTATTACCATCCGCCTAGAAGCATAGTTCGGGACCCCCTACCTGAGATCCGCCGGTTTTGACACCGACAATAGCCTTTACCATGCTTATTTTGCTAGTATACATGTTGCTGTTTGAAAACAGAAAGTTTACCGCTGTTGCAAAAATTCCCTAGAAAAGTCAGAGAGTGATATAATGTTGAATCTTTTTGCATAATGAGATCTGATAAATCTTTTATAGCGTAGTATTTTTCTTATAATTTTTGGAGTTAGGGAAGTATGATGAATCATGCATTCTTTATAGACTATACTGTTTTGGCAGATTGCTGTTATGTTTGCATTGTTTGCATATGCTTGCTTGTTTAATGATTCTATTTAATCATAGGGGTATTAAATATGCAGAGACATTTAGTATTCAATTTTGAATAATAATGTTAGTAATTTGTTACAGTAGAAAATGATAAGGTTTTGCAATGTTTTATACTAACTTATCTCACGAGTTCTTGTTGAGTTTGGTGTGGATGAAGCTTTTGATAAAAAGAGAAACCATGATACGAAAGGAATTAAGGAGACACAAAAGTTCAAGCTTGGGGATGCCCAAGGCACCCCAAGATAATATTTCAAGAAGTCTCAAGCATCTAAGCTTGGGGATGCCCCGGTAGGCATCCCACCTTTCTTCTTCAACAATCATCGGTTAGTATCGGTTGAGCGTAAGTTTTTGCTTCTTCACATGAGTTGTGCTATCCTTGCAATGTCATTTTATTTTGTTTTTCTTGCTGCTTGAATACAATACCAAGATATGAAATTCTTTTTTGAGAGAGATTCTTCACATAGTTGCATAATTATTTAGCTACTCATTGATCTTCACTTATATCTTGTTGGAGTAGTTTGTCATTTACTCGTGTGCTTCACTTATATCCTATGAGTAAATGGTTGAATGAGTTGAATGTCATAAATCTGAAATTATATATGTTTCATTTGCTTATCCCATGGGGAGTAATGACTTCACATATAAGAAGTAGAGGTTGTAAATTTATTGACGGTTAGCAAGCATTGTATTAGTCATTTGAACAATTCATGAAAGAATATTGAAGGAAGAGAGATTTCACATATAAATATATTATCATAGACATCTTTTATAATTGTGAGCACTCATTAAGTGTGAAATGCTAAAGAGTTGATGTTGGATGACATGCTAAAGAGTTGATGTTGGACAAGGGAGACAACGTAATGGGTTATGTTTTCTCGCATCCCAGTTAAAGTATATTTTCATGGATCATTCAAACATATTGAGCTTGCCTTTCCCCCTCATGCTAGCCAAAAATTCCTAGCACCAAGTAGAGATACTACTTGTGCTTCCAAATATCCTTAAACCCAGTTTTGCCATGAGAGTCCACCATATCTACCTATGGATTGAGTAAGATCCTTCAAGTAAGTTGTCATTGGTGCAAGCAATAAAAATTGATCTCTCAATACGCATGACTTATTAGTGTGGAGAAAATAAGCTTTGTACAAACTTGTTATGGAAGCAATAAAAGCGACGGACTGCATAGTAAAGGTCCATATACAAGGGGCAATATAAAGTGATGTTCTTTCGCATTAAGATTTTGTGTATCAAACCCTAAAAGCGCATGAAAACCTCTGCTTCCCTCTGCGAATGTAACACCCCAAAAATTTAACCAGGTTTTAATTATTAAAATTTTGCCAGGAGTTTAAAAATTTTGCTTTCTGGATTTTTCTGTTGATTTCAGAACCTTTTAATATTAAGGAGTTTTACCCAAGTGGAAACTTTCCAAAAATGTATTGGATTTATATGCTTTCTCAATATAACAATTTTTAATCAGTAGAATTTTATTTATTGAATTATATCTTCCTGAGCATTATTCCTTAAAATGACTTTCATCAGTTTTGGAGCTCTTTTTGAACTACCACCATTTGATAAATTTAACTAAAATTCCTACAAAAATTTGGAGATATCATGTGATGTTTCTAAATCACTTTTATGCAAAAATATATTTCATTCATTACATATTTTGAGTTCTGCACATATTTTTCAAATCTGGTCCAGTGGGCATTTTTGCACTACGACCTATTTAAATATTTCTTTAAAACCTCCACAAAAATTATGGGATGTCAGTGGTAGCATGCCATCCAACTTTATACAAAAACCTAGTGATGTTCTTTGGAAAAATTGAGTGAATCAACCTCTTTTTCATTCTGGTCCATCCTTGTGTTTTCTACTGCAACCCTTTTTATTTTTGCTCTAGTGACCTTGTGTTTTCACCTGCTTGTAGTCAACCCTACAAAACCCCTAAGTCCAGGAGCATGCACCCTTTGGGACATTTTTGGTTCATGTAATGATGCCATTTACTCCCTGTCCAGAATTGAAGTTTTGCAAAACTTGCACTAGCAAGTTTCTTCATTTGTCAAACTAACCTCACCACCCTCTCTTTCATCTAAAGAGACCCCACTCTGGGAGATTTGGCCACTCCAAGAACTGCCTAGGTACCTTTGGCATTTTGTCAAACACCTTGAGAGCATGGACAGATTTGGCATGAGTTTTTGTTTACATTATGAACTTGATCCCCTGACCAGACCAGCATGTTCCATGGATTTGCCCTAGCCTATAACCCCACCCTGCTAACCCTCTTGTGGTTTAGAGCCCCCTAACATGCCTTAGCATTCTGTCGAGCACGTCCCGTGCATGCTCTGGGCGCGCCCAGAGCACGCGTTTTGCACGTGCAGCAACCGAGCCACCGCGTCTCGCCTCGCACCCACTCTGGCCCTTGGCCGACCGCAGCCAGCACGCCACGTCCCCTTCTGCTCCCCACGAGCACCACAGCCCTCGCCACATCTCCGGCAAGCCAGCAGCTAGCCGCCACTGCCGCCCGACAGCCCCTGCACTGGTCGGCGCCGCCCGAGCCACGCCCGCTCGCCAGCTCGCCCTTGGAGCAGTACCCGCTCGTCCGCTAGCTCCTGCCGCCATCCCCAGCCCCGCCACGATGCCCTGCAAGCTACAGAACGGTGGTCGCCGACGAGCTCATCCACTGCCGCCACGAACCGACGTGGGAGCGCTATAAAAGGAAGCCCCTCGAGTCCCTCCGAGCACACAAGCAGCCTCACACCGTACTCCTAGTGCCCCCATTGCCGTCAATTGGAAAGGAAGAGGCCGTCTTCCCCCACTCCGGCCAGTTCGGCCACCGCCGCCTCCCGGCTCCGTTCGGCGCAACCAGGGCCTCCCCCTCTCCACTCTCTTCACTAGGAACCCCCTCTACCTCTCATGAGTCTATCCCCTGCTCAATTTTGGTCAGGGACCGCCGGAGCCAAAAACTCACTTTGCCCGACGGCCACCGTCCGCTGCGGAGCTCGCCGCCGATAGCTCCGTCCACCCCAGAGACCAAAGCGACCACCGGTAGGATCGCCTTGATCCCCTGAGACCGCGGGTGGCCTCGGTTTCCCGAATGGTGCCACCGTTAGCCGGCGAGCCTCGCCGGAGTTCCGCCCCGCTCGGACAGAGAAAGAAGAGGGGAGGGAAGACCAGTCAAACCTGACCAGTGGGCCAGGCGGGCCCACTGTCAGCGACTCAGGCGCGGTCCACGCTGGATAAGTGGAAACGTGTTTCCAGAATACGCTTTCGACGTGTACGTATATATTCGAATCGTTTTTTTCTGTTTTATTTTAATTAACAGATTCTAACCAAAACTTTGACTGAGCTTAACTTTTTAAATACAACTCCAAATGAGTCGATTCCTTTTCCTACCTCTCTCAAATATTGTCTAGTTTATTTTAAGATTTATTTGAAAAAAATTCAAAACAACTTTTTGTGCTGTTTTGAATTTGTGTGTTGATTCAAATTTTATTTAAAATAGGACTTTGGAGAGAGAGAAGCAAGCTTTCAAGAGTTTTGGAACGCACCTTGCCTCCCCACGACTTAAAGGCAAGCATTCTGAACCCTGCCATAATATTGTGTGTGTTGTTTGAACATGGTGACAACACCACCCTACGCAGGCATACGTCATTTTATGTGATGATGTGTTCCTCCTCATGAGTGCATATTAATGATTTTCATGCTAATGGAGTTGATATGGCTGTGATGGAAATCACCGTCATATGCCTTTCATGCATACCGGAAGGGAAGCCGGGAAGGCCTCTGTCTTGGGTAGACATGGTCTTGTTCCTATTCCTCTGTCGAGACGGTCGTGTCCGGTATGGCATGAGGGGGTATGTCGCGTGGTGTTTCTATCTGTTGGTTGAAGTATATATTGTTGTGCTAATCATGCAGGGAATATTCAAACCTCCTGAGTCGACCATAGATCGAGTCTTGTTTCGGTAACCCCCATAGTTATTTCGTACTGCCACTTGTCCCTGCCATAGGTAGGGTACGGTTCAGTAAATTTCCAACCCCTTTCCTAGCACACACCGTACAGAGAGGCCATGGTGGAAGATACCGGAGGCATCCGGTAGGCATGCCACCTGGTCCGGGAGCATGGGTGTTTCGGTTGTAGCCGAAGGGGTAGCTCCCCAGTTTGCGCGCGGTATAAATTTTGTGATCCCATGTTACGTCGAGGTTGTAGCCTCCCCACTTAGAGTTTTGCTTAACGGGTGTCGTGGGTGATTCCAGACACCGGTAAGTTAGGCTGGTGTGTGCGGATAGGTGTGTTTCCAATTAAAAGGCCGTCGACGGAATTAGTCCCAATGGACTAAAGGAATCCGTTACTCGTGGGTAAAGAGTACACTCTCTGCAGAGATTAAAACCTATTCGAATAGCCGTGTCCATGGTTAAGGACTACAGTCTGGGATGGGTCAAGTGTCGGTCTTAGTGTCGGTCTTCGGAGGAGAAAACTGCTAAACCAGAACATGGATCGTGACCGGTGACTTATGATAATTATGATTCTTATGGACTAACCTCTTTATAATATTTGAAGTATTGAGTATCCCTGGAACGGTTTTACCTACTGGATATTCACTGTGATTATTTATAAAGCCCTTTATGTGGTGTCGCTGAGACGCCCGACTATGGCATTTTTTTTATAAGCCCTTTATGTGGTGTCGCTGAGACGCCCGACTGTGGCATTTATTTTATAAGCCCTTTATGTGGTGTCGCTGAGACGCCCGACTGTGGCATTTATTTTATAAGCCCTTTATGTGGTGTCGCTGAGACGCTCGACTGTGGCATTTATTCTATAAGCCCTTTATGTGGTGTCGCTGAGACGCCCGACTGTGGCATGCTTGTTATTTATTTTATAATTTTCTCACTGATATGTTATTGCATATCCATAAATAACTTGCTTGCATGCATAAGAGTTTTTACTATTTTTGTGACTGACGTCATGATCATAAAATATTTCAGTACAGAATTATCGTTGTTATATTATACCCGTGTTCATAATGTTTGCGAGTACATTCAAAAGTACTCACTGGCTTGTCCCTGGCTATTGTCTTGGCCAGATTTCTTGCGCAGAGAGGAGCGACCGTGATGACGGCCCTGGAACCTAAGCAATGGTGATAGCAGCCTCGCGAAGATAGGAGTTAACCTGGTCAGCTGTTCCTGTGGGAAATGGAGTCCCATAGACGCTGATGATCCACAAACCGCTTCCGCCATCAACCACTAGAAACCAAATTGTTGTACTCACAGGCCAGAATGGTCTTGTACTACATATTTTGCTTTTTGCTTGGAATTCCTGTATCAAGTTGGTGCCTCATCAGCTAACAGTAATCCTGGGGCTGGTGAGCACAAGGGCCATTTTCTGGAAATTAATACCTGGAAAACCAGTCGCCACAAACTTGGTACCAGAGCCAGGCTGACCATTGGCTAATCCTATCTTAGCCAGGTTGAAAAACCTAGGTAAACCAACCCATCAGACCTTAACCAAACCCCGGCCAAGCTTCTCGTGCAAGATAGCCACACAGTGACCCCGACACTATTTGGCAGTCGATGCCCAACCTATCATCTTAACCTGTCAATCACGCACCAGTGACCGACGCCCAATATGTCCCATCCGCAAGTGTGCGAAGGAAGACTCTGTTCCCTTTTCTATAAAAAGGCCACGCTAGCCTCAACCCAGCACAGCACAGCCTCTTCCCCGAACCAAGCCATAATGCCTGGCCCCGTAGTGCACAATGAGACCACAGCAACCAACCTTGGAGGTTTTGTGACCATACTCGCAAACCTCACCCATCGTGCCTATGCGTTAGAAGAGCCCCCAGAATATGTTGTGTACCAAGGACCCATGAGCAGTGAGGACCGTCAATTCTGGGCCACTATGCACATCTACGGTAGGAGTCTGTCGCCAGAACGCCCCTACGGGTTCACCGGAAGGACAACTTCCTTCGATCCACAAGCCATCCAGCTAGCTGCCCGAGAGGCTATAGTTCAACTCCGGCAGTTGTCGCCCAGAGTTAACTGTCGCTCGTTCTACTACTACCCCAGGCGTGAAGGGTATGGTAGACCACCCCAAGTTGCCAACGGAGATCACGAGACAGATCTTGCATTATTGCACCTAGTGTGTTATGTAGATGCACTAGAGGCACTGTTCGATCAGATCACCGTTGATCTGATCGCAGCTCGTGGAGAGCTGGTTCACCGAGCCCCGGCAAGCAGGGAATATGAGCCCGACACCGACAACCCAGTCGTGTTGTTCGGACACCCGATCGAGACCCTGAGGTCAGCCCCAGCTATCAACCAAGGTGCTTTGATGACCCCAGAAGTTCTTCGTCGCCTTTTGGGAGGACACTCCAACAGGATTGTGGCCAACAATCCCCGCGATGGTCATCATCGCCACCCCGACCCTGCAGCCCCTCTACCACCTCCAGCTAATTCCGATGGTGAGACCAATGGAGAAGCCTCGACATCCACAAGGCATGCCCGTTTGGATGTAAACGAGGTAGACTAAGTCACCCGAGCAGTGCCGAGTCTTAGTGTATGCTCGCTTTGTAATCGTGTGACCTTGTAAATAAACGCAGTCTATTGTTGTGCCTCTGTTTTAATAGTAGCCCTTGCATGATTGTGTCAGCCTGCAGTTGCATTTTTATTTCAGGCACAACTACCAAAACCAACCCCGACGACAACCACAGTAACATGTCCCCTTTTTGAGATATGTGTATCTGTGGTTTTGACCCCGACCCTTGGAGCTGATCTAGGAAATTTATTAACTTTCACCATAGTAAATAACCCAGCCCGGATGCTATATAAGAAGGCCACCTCGTGACCTTACCCAGCACCCCTCACCTTGTGCACCACCCTCACAACCATTTCTTGCCATGCCGAGCCCTAGTATTTATCTGAGAACCCCAGATGCAACCCCGGGTAGCTTTGTCAAAATATTGTGGGACTTTACCTGTAGTACCATGGGTTCTACCCAGCCACCCCAGTACGAGCTGTTCAAGTCGAGAATCACCCCTTCCACCTCGAAATATTGGGAAGCAGTACACATCCCTCCCGTAGACTCCAACCAAGACCCAACAGAGGTCTCCTTCGCGGGGAGATCTATGCCAACCCCACACATGGCCATAGAAGATGCTACGTATGAAGCGATTGCTCGTCTTCGATTCGTGGTACCCTATGCCAGCGAACGAGGGTATTATTACTTTCCGAGCCGTGCAGCACCCGGAGGAGTAACATCTTTTCCTGGTGGACGATTTGAGAGAGACCCAGTACTGGCCAACCTTGTCCAGTACATCATCGCTCAAGAACGTTTGAACGAGCGAGTAATGGATTATCTCTAGAGTCTCGCTGATTTGAATCCTCAGATTGCCATCGGCAGACCACTGAGGCCCGACCAGGAGAGACACATACACCGACTGGTCAATCCACTTCCTCCGATAGAAGAGGAGTGTGTCCCAGTACCTGAGACATTTTCGCGAGACCCCGTCCAGTTACCATTTTCACTTTAGACGTCACTGCTGTGTTTATTATTGCAACATTTATTATTGCGTTGTAACTTATGCATGGTACCTCGAGTTTGTGCGGGGAGTCGATTATTTGGTTTCTACTAATATGAGTAGTATTCATTGTGTTTTTAATTTAACCATTGTCCCCGCGAAAAATCCTGGAGTGAGATTTCTTTTCCCTCAGTTGCTGCATCACCTATCTTCTCACGTCATGGATTATTTTTATTCACGAGGCACCACGGCGGCAGACTCACAACCACTCGGACTCTTACACTGCTTGCAAAGACATGTAACCGTGTTGCATCTCACCGATTCCCTCCCTAAGCACACCTCAGCCTCCAAAGGAGAGATTAGCGGAGAATCATCCGGATACTAATCACCTCCGGCACACCGACAACAGTTAACACCCGGCATCACACCTAGTCCTCATGATCACCGCCACCGCGGAGAGCCAGCACCCGAGCAGCAGCATCACGGCGATCATCAAGGATCATCGCGCATAGGAGCATGGAGAGCCCCAGCACTGCCGCCAGCCCTCCGCACACCAGGATCCCGTACCAGTCTGGCGCCGCCCGCCCTTAGAGCCTCGACTCGAGCTCCTGTAAGAAGTAATGGAGGAGGAGGAGGAGGAGAAACGAAACCAAGTGCGAAGAAGAAGAAGGAGCACCGCGATCATTTTATAGCTCGAGATCGGTGTACGGTGGGCGAAGTCCACCAGCACCGCTCGTCGCCCGATCGCCGGTGTTCGGAGGCGAATCCCCGAGCAGTGCCGACAGCACACTGGCCCGCGAAGTGAGTGCACGCTGCACCGGCAGCAAGCACGCCACGCACTATCATAGTACGGCCTAGATCCCCTAAGCGCTAGACGTTGCCGGTGGAGAAAGTGCAGGAAAGCGCGCGGGAGAGAGGAAGAAGAGAGAGCCAGAGGAAGAAGGAGAGACTGACAATGGGCCCTGGGTCCACCTGTCAGCCAGAGGAAGCACTGTGCTCTCGGGTACGACCAGCGTATTTTAGAATTTAGAGTTTATTCTAAATTTACTACATCCAACGTAGGAATCGCTCGTTTTTCCTAAACGTGGATTTCTCCACACAACGCCAGTGTCCCACCCTGTAGTTTTACACCACTTATTGCCCTCTCACTGTAGCCGCTTTTTACCGCTTAAGTAAAGTAAGTGTTTTGACCTGGTAAAGTATTATTTTCAAATCCTTAGCAAATCTCGAGGAAGAGATTTTTCTTAAGGGGGGTAGTATTGTAACACCCCAAAAATTTAACCAGGTTTTAATTATTAAAATTTTGATAGGGTTTAAAAATTTTGCTTTCTAGATTTTTCTGTTGATTTCAGAACCTTTTAATATTGAGGAGTTTTACCCAAGTGGAAGCTTTCCAAAAATGTATTGGATTTCTATGCTCTCTCAATATAACAATTTTTAATCAGTAGAATTTTATTTATTGAATTATATCTTCCTGAGCATTATTCCTTAAAATGACTTTCATCAGTTTTGGAGCTCTTTTTGAACTACCACCATTTGATAAATTTAACTAAAATTCCAACAAAAATTTGGAGATATCATGTGATGTTTCTAAATCACTTTTATGCAAAAATATATTTCATTCATTACATATTTTGAGTTCTACACCTGTTTTTCAAATCTGGTCCAGTGGGCATTTTTGCACTACAGCCTATTTAAATATTTCTTTAAAACCTCCAACAAAATTATGGGATGTCAGTGGTAGCATGCCATCCAACTTTATGCAAAAACCTAGTGATGTTCTTTGGAAAATTTGAGTGAATCAACCTCTTTTTCATTCTCGTCCAGCCTTGTGTTTTCTACTGCAACCCTTTTTATTTTTGCTCTAGTGACCTTGTGTTTTCACCTTCTTTTAGTCAACCCTACAAAACCGCTAAGTCCAGGAGCATGCACCCTTTGGGACATTTTTGGTTCATGTAATGATGCCATTTAATCCCTGTCCAGAATTGAAGTTTTGCAAAACTTGCACTAGCAAGTTTCTTCATTTGTCAAACTAACCTCACCACCCTCTCTTTCATCTAAAGAGACCCCACTCTGGGAGATTTGGCCACTCCAAGAACTGCCTAGGTACCTTTGGCATTTTGTCAAACACCTTGAGAGCATGGACAGATTTGGCATGAGTTTTTGTTTACATTATGAACTTGATCCCCTGACCAGACCAGCATGTCCCATGGATTTGCCCTAGCCTATAACCCCACCCTACTAACCCTCTTGTTGTTTAGAGCCCCCTAACATGCCTTAGCATTCTGTCGAGCACGTCCTGTGCGTGCTCTGGGCGCGCCCAGAGCGCGCGTTTTGCACGTGCCGCAACCGAGCTGCCGCGTCTCGCCCCGCACCCACTCTGGCCCTTGGCCGACCGCAGCCAGCATGCCACGTCCCCTTCTGCTCCCCACGAGCACCACAGCCCTCGCCACATCTCCGGCAAGCCAGCAGCTAGCCTCCACTGCCGCCCGACAGCCCCTGCACTGGTCAGCGCCGCCCGAGCCATGCCCGCTCGCTCGCTCGCCCTTGGAGCAGTACCCGCTCGTCCGCTAGCTCCTGCCGCCATCCCTAGCCCCGCCACGATGCCCTGCAAGCTACAGAACGGCGGTCGCCGACGAGCTCATCCACTGCCGCCATGAACCAACGTGGGAGCGCTATAAAAGGAAGCCCCTCGAGCCCCTCCGAGCACACAAGCAGCCTCACACCATACTCCTAGTGCCACCGTTGCCGTCAATTGGAAAGGAAGAGGCCGTCTTCCCCCACTCCGGCCAGTTCGGCCACCGCCGCCTCCCGGCTCCGTTCGGCCCAACCAGGGCCTCCCCCTCTCCACTCTCTTCACCAGGAACCCCCTCTCCCTCTCGTGAGTCCATCCCCCTGCTCGATTTTGGTCAGGGACCGCCGGAGCCAAAAACTCACTTTGCCCGACGGCCACCGTCCGCTGCGGAGCTCGCCGCCGGCAGCTCCGTCCACCCCAGAGACCAAAGCGACCACTGGTAGGATCGCCTCGATCCCCTGATACCGCAAGTGGCCTCGGTTTCCCGAACGGTGCCACCGTTCACCGGCGAGCCTCGCCGGAGTTCCGCCCCGCTCGGACAAAGAAAGAAGAAGGGAGGGAAGACCAGTCAAACCTGACCAGTGGGCCAGGCGGGCCCACTGTCAGCGACTCGGGCGCGGTCCATGATGGATAAGTGGAAACGTGTTTCCAGAACACGCTTTCGACGTGTACGTATATATTCGAATTGTTTTTTTCTGTTTTTTTAATTAACAGATTTTAACCAAAACTTTGACCGAGCTTAACTTTTTAAATACAACTCCAAATGAGTCGATTCCTTTTCCTACCTCTCTCAAATATTGTCTAGTTTATTTTAAGATTTATTTGAAAAAATTTCAAAACAACTTTTTGTGCTGTTTTGAATTTGTGTGTTGATTCAAATTTTATTTAAAATAGGACTTTGGAGAGAGAGAAGCAAGCTTTCAAGAGTTTTCGAATGCACCTTGCCTCCCCAGGACTTAAAGGCAACCATTCTGAACCTTGGCATAATATTGTGTGCGTTGTTTGAACACGGTGACAACACCACCCTATGCAGGCGTACATCATTTTATGTGATGATGTGTTCCTCCTCATGAGTGCATATTAATGATTTTCATGCTAATGGAGTTGATATGGCTGTGATGGAAATCACCGTCATATGCCTTTCATGCATACCGGAAGGGAAACCGGGAAGGCCTCTGTCTTGGGTAGACAGGGTCTTGTTCCTAGTCCTCTGTCGAGACGGTCGTGTCCGGTATGGCATGAGGGGGTATGTCGCGTGGTGTTTCTATCTGTTGGTTGAAGTATATATTGTTGTGCTAATCATGCAGGGAATATTTAAACCTCCTGAGTCGACCATAGATCGAGTCTTGTTCCGGTAACCCCCATACTTATTTCATACTACCACTTGTCCCTGCCATAGGTAGGGTACGGTTCAGTAAATTGTCAACCCCTTTATAGTATTTGAAGTATTGAGTATCCCTGGAACGGTTTTACCTACTGGATATTCACTGTGATTATTTATAAAGCCCTTTATGTGGTGTCGCTGAGACGCCCAACTGTGGCATTTATTTTATAAGCCCTTTATGTGGTGTCGCTGAGACGCCCGACTATGGCATTTATTTTATAAGCCCTTTATGTGGTGTCGTTGAAACGCCTGACTGTGGCATTTATTTTATAAGCCCTTTATGTGGTCTCGCTGAGACGCCTGACTGTGGCATTTATTCTATAAGCCCTTTATGTGGTGTCGCTGAGACGCCCAACTGTGGCACGCTTGTTATTTATGTTATAATTTTATCACTGCTATGTTATTGCATATCCATAAATAACTTGCTTGCATGCATCAGAGTTTTTACTATTTTTGTGACTGACGTCATGATCATAAAATATTTCAGTACAGAATTATCGTTGTTATATTATACCCGAGTTCATAATGTTTGCGAGTACATTCAAAAGTACTCACTGGCTTGTCCCTGGCTATTGTCTTGGCTAGATTTCTTGCGCGGAGAGGAGCGACCGTGATGATAGCCCCGGAACCTAAGCAATGGTGATAGCAGCCTCGCGAAGATAGGAGTTAACCTGGTCAGCTGTTCCTGTGGGAAATGGAGTCCCATAGACGCTGATGATCCACAAACCGCTTCCTCCATCAACCACTAGAAACCAAATTGTTGTACTCACAGGCCAGAATGGTCTTGTACTACATATTTTGCTTTTTGCTTGGAATTCCTGTATCAAGTTGGTGCCTCATCAGCTAACAGTAATCCTGGGGCTGGTGAGCACAAGGGCCATTTTTTGGAAATTAATACCCGGAAAACCGGTCGCCACAGCGAAGGGCCTATCTTTTACTTTATGTCTTTTACTTTATGCAAGAGTCAAGGTGATCTTCACCTTTCCCTTTTTCATTTTATCCTTTGGCAAGCACTTTGTGTTAGGGTGATCCTGATATATATATCCAATTGGATGTACGTTAGCATGAACTATTATTGTTGACATCACCCAAAGGTGAATACATTTGGAGGCAGCATTATAAGACCCCATCTTTCTCTGTGTCTGATTAAAACTTCATAACCACAAGTATTGCGTGAGTGTTAGCAATTGTAGAAGACTATATGATAGTTGAGTATGTGATGTTTGCTAAATCAAAGCTCTGACATAGACTCTTCCTGAAAGTAAGATGAATTGCAATTGTTTGATGACTAAGAATGAAGTTTGCTAGTTTTCAAGAAAGTTTATGGTCTATGCTTTAACATGTGAATTGCTTGTTACTTTTTCATGAAAAGTTTTATGAGATGAACTACTGTTATGACATATTATCATGCTAGTAAAGGTGATTGAAATTATCATTGATCAAACTTGTGCACCTCTAGCATTCACACTTTATAAATTCTTTCTTTATCATTTACCTACTCGAGGATGAGTAGGAATTAAGCTTGGGGATGCTGATACGTCTCCAACGTATCTATAATTTATGAAGCATTTATGCTATTTTATTATCTGTTTTGAATGATTATGGGCTTTATAATACACTTTTATATTACTTTTGGGACTAACCTATTAACCGGAGGCCCAGCCCATATTGTTGTTTTATTGCCTGTTTCGGTATTTCGAAGAAAAGGAATATAAAACGGAGTCCAAACAGAACGAAACCTTCGGCAGTGTGATTTTTGGGAAGATTATGATCCAGGAGACTCGGAGTTCACATCATAAGAGCCTCGAGGAGGCCATGAGATAGGAGGGCCCCCCCCCTACTGGGCGCGCCCCTGTCTCGTGGGCCCCTCGAGCACCTCCCGACCGACTTCTTTTGCCTATATAAGCCTACGTACCATAAAAACATCGAATATCAAGATAGATCGGGAGTTCCGCCGCCGCAAGCCTCTGTAGCCACCAAAAACCTCTCGGGAGCCCTTCCCGGCACCCTGTCGGAGGGGGGATCCTTCACCGGTGGCCATCTTCATCATCCCAGCGCTATCCATGACGAGGAGGGAGTAGTTCACCCTCGGGGCTGAGGGTATGTACCAGTAGCTATGTGTTTGATCTCTCTCTCTCGTGTTCCCTCTATGGCATGATCTTGATGTATCCCGAGCTTCACTATTGTAGTTGGATCTTCTGATGTTTCTCCCCCTCTACTCTCTTGTGATGAATTGAGTTTTCCTCTTGAAGTTATCTTATCAGATTGAGTCTTTAATGATTTGAGAACACTTGATGTATGTCTTGCCGTGATTATCTGTGGTGACAATGGGATACCATGTGCCCCTTGATGTATGTTTTGGTGACCAACTTGCGGGTTCCGCCCATGAACCTATGCATAGGGGTTGGCACACATTTTCGTCTTGACTCTCTGGTAGAAACTTTGGGGCACTCTTTGAAGTACTTTGTGTTGGTTGAATAGATGAATCTGAGATTGTGTGATGCATATCGTATAATCATGCCCACGGATACTTGAGGTGACAATGGAGTATCTAGGTGACATTAGGGTTTTGGTTGATTTGTGTCTTAAGGTGTTATTCTAGTATGAACTCTTGAATAGATTGATCCAAAAGAATAACTTTGAGGTGGTTTCGTACCCTACCATAATCTCTTCATTTGTTCCCCTCTATTAGTGGCTTTGGAGTGACTCTTTGTTGCATGTTGAGGGATTGCTATATGATCTATCTATGTTATTATTGTTGAGAGAACTTGCACTAGTGAAAGTATGAACCCTATGCCTTGTTTCCTACCATTGCAATACCGTTTACGCTCACTTTTGCCATTAGTTACCTTGATGTTTTTATAATTTCAAATTACAAATACCTTTATCTACCATCCATATTGCACTTGTATCACCATCTCTTCGCTGAACTAGTGCACCTATACAATTTACCATTGTATTGGGTGTGTTGGGGACACAAGAGACTCTTTGTTATTTGGTTGCAGGATTGTTTGAGAGAGACCATCTTCATCCTACGCCTCCTACGGATTGATAAACCTTAGGTCATCCACTTGAGGGAAATTTACTACTGTCCTACAAACCTATGCACTTGCAGGCCCAACAACGTCTACAAGAAAAAGGTTGTGTAGTAGACATCAACCCTGTAACTCCTGGTACGTGCATTGATCTGTCATGGCAAAAAGCCTATGACACCAGTATCCACTGTGGGTGTATTGAATACCCACGGGATGTCAAGCAACAAAAGACAGTAAAGAAGGTTTACATAGGGGCTTAATCTAACAAACCTTTGAGCGGGGCCCTGCTGCACGTCTGCGCCTTTGCCTCCGTTGTGCCGTATCCTGGAAGGGTGTCGCACGAATGTTGTCTGTGAAAAACAAAAACTCATGTAAACGAGTAAGCGTGCGAAAAGTTAGTTATTCTCGATGGATGTTAGGGATATGAGATATGTGCCTATTGATGAGGCAAGCCGAATTGTGGGCTTTATTATGTGTTGACAGCCCCTAGTACCATTTATGGGGATATATGTTTGGCACCCAGCCAGGGTTTATCTGGGATGTTGTTGATGTTGGTGCACCGGACTCGTCTAGCCGTGTCCGTGGTCTGAACGACCGATCATGCGTTCTAGCGGGAGAGGCCGCCTAGAGTCCGGCAGCAGGAGCTACCGCATACTGCTCTATTTTTCCACTAATCGTTATGACGCCACATGGATCGGGCATCTTAAGTTTAAGGCAGTCGTAGTTTGGTATTGCGTTAAAGCAAGCGAAGGTAGTTCTTCCGAGTAATGCATGATAATTGCTGCTGAAGGGAGCGATGTTGAAGAGTAGTTCCTCGCTTCTGAAGTTGTCGAGAGAACCGAATGTCACTTCTAATACGAGGGAGCCCAGCAGTGGGCCTCAATGCCTAGTATCACTCCATTGAAGGTGGCGCTATTTTTTGCTTATTCTGGATGGGTCTATCCCCATCTTGTGGATGGTGTCTTGATATATCAGATTAAGACTACTGTCGCCGTCCATTAGGACTCGAGTGAGATGGTATCCATCAATTATTGGGTCGAGCACCAAGGCAGCGGATCCTCCGTGCCGGATACTGGTCGGGTAGTCCCTATGATCAAAAGTGATCGGGCAGGCCGCCCAGGGATGAATTTGGGGGCGACGAACTCTGCGTGAGTTGCGTGTACCATGTTTACCGTTTTGACTTCTGGTGGGAATTTTTTCTGGCCCCCCGTGTTTGGCTAGCGAGGCTCATCCTCGTCTTTGCTTGGTGTGTCCCTTCCCTTGTGTTCAGCATTTAATTTGCCGGCCTGCTTGAAGACCCAACATTCTCTATGGGTATGATTTGCAGGTTTTTCGGAAGTGCCATGGATTTGGCACAATCTGTCGAGGACTTTATTCAGGCTGGACGGTCCCTCTTTGCTGCCTTTGAATGGCTTCTTTCCTTGACCGGGTCGAGAGCCCCTGAATCCGGCATTGACCGCCGTGTTGTCCGGACTATCGTCATTTCGACGTTTGTGCTTAGTGCGCCGTGGCTTCCCGTTGCCATCTCGAATTTCGGATGTACCTGGGTCACTGGTGCCTCTACGGGCCAACCAGTTGTCTTCGCCCGCACAAAAGTGGGTCATGAGGCTTGTTAGGGATGCCATCGTCCTTGGCTTTCTTGGCCGAGGTGTCTGGCGAGCCACTTGTCTCGAATACTGTGTTTGAAGGCCGCTAAGGCTTCGGCATTCGGACAGTCAACAATTTGATTCTTCTTAGTGAGGAATTTGTTCCAAAGCTTGCGGGCTGACTCTCTCGGCTGCTGTATTATGTGACTTAAATCGTCTGCATCCGGAGGTCGGACATAAGTTCCTTGAAAGTTGGCCCTGAAAGCATCCTCAAGTTCCTCCCAACTTCTGATTGAGTTTTCGGGGAGGCTCTTCAGCCAGTGTCGAGTTGGTCCTTTCAACTTGAGGGGAAGGTATTTGATGGCGTGGAGGTCGTCCCCACGAGACATGTGTATGTGAAGGATAAAACCTTCAATCCAGACCCCAGGGTCTGTCATTCCGTCGTATGCCTCTATATTCACGGGTTTGAATCCTTGTGGAAATTCATGATCCAGTACCTGATCGGTGAAGCACAGGGGGTGCACAGCCCCTCTGCATCTGGCCGTGTCGCGGCATGCTGTCGGCTGTTGTTGCACCCGGTGTTGATTCCAGACTGGTATTCGATCAGTATGATCGTTGAGGTGACCATAATCCCGCGTCGGAGCATGTCCTCTGGACCCGTAGATGGACCTGGCCGCACTGGCCTTTTTGTCCAGGAGCTCACGTAAATCGTGTGCGGTATCAGTGGCTGCTCTATTGCGGCCATGGGGTGGTTGGTCTGGCCGAGTGGCCATATTGTTCTTTGGCGGAATGGGCGTTGCAGCCTCGTCGTCAAATTCGGGTAGCAATTTGCATTTTGGGTAGCTCTTTGTGTGGCGATCATTGCCACATATTCCCTCGGTGTCTAGCACCTTGTTCCATCTTCGGTTGAGCGTATCCTGCGCGGCTTTAAGCCTTTGCTTCTGTTTCTTCAGGCTCCTCGCCGTGGCTAGAAGCTTTCTGCGAAGGTTATCTTGCTTCACACGTTTTTCCGGGATGATGAATGCATCGTCAACCGGACTGTCCTCCCCTCCGTGGGTAGTTTGATGATTTCGGCCCTCAGGGTCGCTGTGATCGGGCGTTTGTTCGGCGTGGCCTGGCTCATCTTGCTCTGTTGCTGGGTTCGAATTGTCGCCTTTGGAGTCAACCGGAGTGTCGTTCTTCCTTGCGCTGTTATCGCTATTTTTACTGTGACTGGACTTAGAGCGGCGCCTGCACCGTCGTTTTTGTTTTTGTCCAGGGGGTTTATCCTCTATCGTGTCCGTCTTGTCATTGTTGTCTTCCTTGGGCATGTCCACCATGTAGATGTCATGTGATGATGTGGCTGTCTAGCGCCCTGTGGGCGGTGGTTCCAGATCATCCCCTGCATCGACATCCATACCACCGATGTCGTCGGAGTCAAATTCAAGCATGTTTGTTAGGTCATCGACAGTGGCTATGAAGTGGGTGGTGGGTGGGAGGCAATTTTCTTCGTCATCCATGCCCCACTTAGGCCGGATATAGTTCGGCCAGGAGTCTCCTGACAGAGAGAGAGACTTTAACGAATTTAGCACATCACCAAAGGGGGAGTGCTGGAAGATATACGCGGCGGTGAATTCCATGACTGGAGCCCAATCAGATTCGACGGACATGGATGCACGCGGTCCGGGACCTACTACCGAGAACAAGTCCGGGGGTCCGAAGACACAGATTTCCTTAGAAGCAGAGTCTGTGTTCGGCTCCAACGCTGATAGATGTGCGTCCTCCATGGAGGGGTCCATCCACCCGTCCTTGGAAGGCACGATCTGCTCTGGATCAAAGTCCGGAGCCATGGCAGGGGCGATATGTCGAATATTGTCCGACGGCAGATCCAAGTCATGCACGTGGCGATCGTTTTGCGCTCCTGACGTGGGCTCGAATCCGTCGAGGATCAAATCTTCGTGGATGTCAGCAATATAGTTTAGGTTCCCGAACCTGACCTGGCGGCCAGGGGCGTAGCTGTCGATCTGCTCTAGATGGTCAAGCGAGTTGGCCCGTAGTGCGAAGCCACCGAACACAAAAATTTGTCCGGGGAGAAAAGTCTCACCCTGGACGGAGTTGTTGAAGGTTGGACAAGCCACCAAGCCGTACAGCAATGACACAAAGGAACTCTCAATGAAAGCACCAATGTCGGTGTCAAAACCGGCGGATCTTGGGTAGGGGGCCCCGAACTGTGCGTCTAAGGCTAATGGTAACAGGATACTGGGGACACGATGTTTACCCAGGTTCGGGCCCTCTCGATGGAGGTAATACCCTACTTCCTGCTTGATTGATCTTGATGATATGAGTATTACAAGAGTTGATCTACCACGAGATCAGAGAGGCTAAACCCTAGAAGCTAGCCTATGGTATGATTATTGTTGTTTCCTACGGACTAAACCCTCCGGTTTATATAGACATCGGAGGGGGCTAGGGTTACACAGAGTCGGTTATAGAGAAGGAGATCTACAATTCGGATCACCAAGCTTGCCTTCCACGCCAAGGAGAGTCCTATCCGGACACGGGACGAACTCTTCAATCTTGTAACTTCATAGTCCAACAGTCCGGCCAAAGTACATAGTCCGGCTGTCTGGATACCGCCTTATCCAGGACTCCCTCAGGGGCTCAATAAAAAAATGTAACATATGCAATGTGTGTGAAATAGAGTCCTGGATATATCATATATAGAGAGGGGCGATCCACGAGAAGAGAGTGGAGGTATCATCGGCTTGAGGTGTCCATAGAATTGAAGAGAGGGATGATGTGTGTGTGTGCGCGCGATCGATAAAGAGTGCCATCGAATTTGTGTGTGCCCACGTCAAATATATAGAGTGGCTGGCCTACTGGAAGGTGAGAGGGGACATGTGTTGTTTGTCTCTGTGGCATGGATACCTCCCTACAGCGCTCGACTATCGGTGTGTGGTGGAGGGAGAGGGAGGCCTAATTAACTATAGAGGTACAATGGTTGGTATATGTGTGGAGGAGGAGAGAGGCCTACCTCATGTATTAAGGAGATCGATCTACCTCATGTATTAAGGGAGATCAATCGACATCCATGCATATGTGTAGGAGAGGAATAAGGTTGGGAGAGAGATAGAGCTAGAGTGTTGGAGGGGGTGGTAGTGGAGTTGCTTCTAACAAATGGTGGGATAGGCTTGCTAGACAAATGGAGGGCACGCCCGCAATATCAATAAGAGAGGAGATGGCTGCTTGTCTGTGCACGTGCGGGTGAGAGACGGGTCAGGAGGCATGCACGAATGATGAGGGAGGATGTATGGTTGTGGTAAGCAGACGTAACTACATAGGAAGATCAATCGCCCTTTGTTAGAGAAAGGAGAGACATAACTTGTGAGGTACGTCGATCGATGGGGGAGGGGATAGTTAAAGTCGATCTAGGTATATGTTGGGAGATCGATCGGTATACATGCATATGTGTGTTAGAAGCAAATGAGGCACGTGGAGAAGGATAGAGAGAGAGGGATGCATCTAGGAGGTGGTACGAGAGGCATACTATATCGAGAGGGAAGGAGTGTGCGAGTACGAGATCGATGAAAAGAGTGGTGGGAGTGAGGCATGGACGGTGATAAGAGAAGAAGGGAAGCTTGTGTTTGTGCTAGGAACACCTGGCTAGAGAGGCATATCGATCGATGTTTGACATGAAGAAGGAGTTGGGGGGCCTACACACACTGTGGGTGAAAGACCTAAAGTGAAAAGACGAATTTGCACGATGGAGCTAGAGAATGCTGAGGGAGGGTGAGAGGGATGCGGGCGTGTGCATGCACGAGAGAAAGTTAGCGCTGGCTACAAAGACAAGAGGATTGTGTGGGTGTAAAAGACGAATAGAGATCATACTTCACTATAAAAAGCGAATTCGGATATTTGTAGAATTTATCATAGTGTTTTAAACCGACGCATGTGTGAATATATATAATGGTGATACACATGGTGTGGTTATGAACATGTTATACTACATATAATATATTTTATCTCTACTTCTTATAAAAAACGGAGTTGTTGATGATGGTGTGCCTGCCATCCTGCAATATGGGCCGTCCGATTTATATCTGGTGGATAGGAAGGAAACTATGGCAATTTTGAAACAAGATACCCACACCCGTCTCCATATTTGCAAATTAGGCCCCTTGATCATGTTAATCTTCTGTGGAATGCATGGGCATCTTCCTAGTACTACGTATAATATATAGAACATTAATTATAATTTGGGCTAATGTGTGGCTTTTGCAGCTCAGGTCTAAATACTTGCCATAATGTAGGGGGCGGGGCACTATACTTTGTGTGATAAACACAGTGTACGTATGGAACATGGTTTAGATTATAAATATATAGTCAGTACATCAAATGTACTATTATTTGGAATCAACATCAAGTGTATTCAAAAAATAGAATTCGAGTTCATGTAGTACACATAGTTCATATCTATCTCTATATTAATCATGTGGTGTGTTATTAAGGTAATATACGAATGATGGTTGAAGTTGGCAACAATCATGATTGTAGATTCTTATTGAAATAGAGAAACGAATTCAATTTTAGTTCAAATTGCAGCGGTAGTATAGACATTTGGAATGCACTAAAATTTTGGTATGAGTAGGTTACATGCATTATACAGCAAGCGAAAAGATTTAATTGGACATAACATGGATTCATACTCCCTCCTTCCATCTATATAGGGCGTAATGAGTTTTTAAAGACCGCCTTTGACTATTGACAATATTAATAGTACATGACATGCACAATGTGTGAAAATTATATCATTGAAAGACCTTTCACAGACGAATTTAACGATGTGCTTTGTGTAAGTTGCATGTCATATATTATTGCTCTAATATTTGGTCAGAGTTAGCATCAAAAAACGCATTAGGCCCTATATAAATGGAAGGAGGGAGTAGCTTTGAATAGCATTTGTATAGTAAAACGGGGCAAGACTCTCTCTTTGTGTGGTGTGAATAGTTTAATTTTTTTGTTTTCTTTTTGGTTGAGGGAAGTGCGAATTGATTTGGTACGTACAACTACAATATTACTACACGTTAGGCTTGTCCCTAAAATTCAAACCGCGCCTTGTTATATCCCGAAAGTTCAGATATCATGCTCCCAAAACTGGCGCCTTAATTACAACGCGCGTGAAAACTCCCTCCAGCTGCCAAATCCCAACACGTGAAATCCCCCTTCTAACCCTGAGCCGGAAGGGCCGCTAGTTCAAATCGGTGGGGGGTACTTTTGTAACACACCCTACATTTTGGACAAGCGCGTCCCTGAGTCATGCTTCACCCCCTCCCATCGCCCCCTTTTCGCCATTCGAAATCCCAGGCCTCCATAACCTCTCTGCTCCAGCCGTGAAACCCCACCCTCCTCCATCCGCCACCTCACTGCTGCCCAGCCGGAGCTTCTTCCCCGACAACGTCGTCCATCGCAACAGCTCGACGTCCCTCGTCCACCTCCCGGGATGAGGATCTGTCGTCCATCTCGTCGTCCCGCCGCTTCAGCCGACCCGTCCTCCACCTCCAAGGAGCTGCTCCGATGATCATCTCATCTATCGCGGCTACTCCATCCCCATAGCGCCGCCTTAACCTGCTCCACCGGAACTGCATCATCCTCACTGACTCCTCGGACGAAGCCGAGGCCTACTCAGCGCCACCAAAGAGGTTGTATACTCATCACATTGCACCTTCTCCTTAACTCAACCTCCCGGCACCGACGGTGCTCCATCACGCACCCCCATGGAACGGCTACCTTGAAGCCGGTGCCACGAGCGACATCTCCATGGCGGCTCTCCCCCAGTGCGAGGCCCCTTCGGCGGCGGCGGCCATACCAGCCAGATCTGTTGCTGCTGCTCCGGCTCTCGCTCGCTCGCGCTGCTGCTGCTGCTCCGGCTCTCGCTCGATCGCTCGTTCACCCAGCTGCTACTACTCCGGCTCTCGCTCGCTCGCTCGCGCTACTGCTGCAGCTCTCCCCTCGTTCGTGCTGCTGCTCTGCTCCGATTTAGCTACACTTCAGTCGACTGAATCGACTTTTGGGTCAGTCGATTTTCAGGGAGTTAAGGAAGAACCACCCGCAGCGGGGACGGGGGCTCGTCGGAGGGGTACCCCACTATCTATCTTGGGGTTTAGGGTGGGGGCGGGGGGCCTAGAGGGCTGGACGGGGCGGCGAGGCAGTGCTGGGGCCGGCGGTTCGGTCGGTGGTGGCTGGCGGCTCAGCGGGGTGCAGGTTGAAGATGAACTGCAGGCCCTCCCTAAACTACATGTCAAGTGCCTCTCTGCTACCATTGCGTTCAGTTTCGACAGTAATATTCAGATTCCACAGTAAATTTCAGTTTCGACAGTTAAGTTCAGAATCAACAGTTTTTACCTCATCTATTGTAGTCAGGTGGTTTTTGGTGATGTAAATTTTACATCAATTTTACATCATCTATTGGAGATGCTATTAGAATCCCACTTGAGATTGACGATGTCTGTCTTGTGCTGCTTCAGCCTTGACGTCTTATGGCTCACCGGAGCTGCTCCAACGACAGAATGATCCATCACAACAGAGCAGGGCCCTAGACGCTGTCTACAGATTCCTCAGATCTTCCTCCACACCTCCAACAGCCACCTCTACCTCAACTGCTTCAGCGACCAACCCAATGATCCTGAGGTCTACACAGCTACGGCAAAGAGGTTGTACACTTGTTGCATCACTTATTACTATACATTCATGTCGATCCATTAGGGCTATTTTGGTTCAACGGAAAACATAGCAATAGGGAATTTTTCAATGGCACTCTACTATTCAATTATTCCGGCATTTTGTTGAAAGGAATGAAGCAAAACATCCACCTGGACCTACTTTTCAAAATCCTATGCATGAAAACAAGACCAAGTGCATTAGTGGCAGAATAATATTCTAACTTGAGTCAGGTTCAAATTAATGTTCAAACTTGAGTTCTAAATTAGTTGTGGGGCACATATCGAGGCAGCAATGAATAGTCTGTCTGTCTAATATCTGGTTCACCTAGGGTATGCCTATGTTGTTCATCTTGGGTGGGAAACAAATAGTAAAGCAATCATCATCTGTCTTTTTATTAAACTAAAGCAATCATCAGCCTGCTATCATTATTTTTGGATCCATCCACTAGTTGTTACCATCACTCTAAATTTCTGCATGCTCTCCTTACATAATCTCACCATATTTTTTCGTATGCATGTCAGATATTGTACACAGTCATGCTGAACATGTAGAGAAAAAGAGAAGAGTTTTGCGCGGCAATACAATATCATGCAGACATCGCTCCATGGTGGGTTCAATGGCAAACCCTCCCCACCCCTCTCCAGATTGTAATCCAAAGGAAAATATCTGTTTTGAGGCGAATTCAGACGCCGCTGACCACTCCTATTTACCCCCCAAGGTGTTTGCTCTACCTTAGCATGATGATGTTAGTCATATCATGCATATGTTGCCTTGCAGTTCCTACTTTTGACATCATATATGTCATCTTCTTAGTTTAGACATGTTCTGTAATGCCACCTGTTTAGTTTATATATCATATATGGGAATTATGCAGCCTCATCTCTTTTAGCCAGCCATAATATATGTGAAATGTGCAATGCCATCTTGTTTAACTAGGCATCATATATTTGAATGATATCTTTCCCATCCTTTTCTTCATTACATTTCCATTTGTCTACAATGTTTGTACATTAAACTACTCTTCCTGTGAATCAGCCATTTGGGTGGGAGATGGAAAAATCTGAAGTGAAAACAAGGCCTTCAGAGCAGACAGTGCTACCTGTCGAAGCAGATCTCTTGTTGGGTCCCGATAGCTCCTCAGAGATGGATTCAGAGATAGATGACCAGTCCTATTCCCCCACCGAGGTGTATGCTCTAACTTGGCACGGTTATACTGCTCATATCATGCATATGGTGTCTTGCATTGCATAGTTTAGACATCATATACACAATATTCAACACCATGTTCTTAGTTTAGACATCATATCGAATGCCCTCTGTTTAGCATATAAATCACATATGTGAATTAAATGATGTGATCCTGATTACTTAGATAACATGTAGGTGAATTATGTCATGCGATCCTGTTTTGTTATTCATCATATCTTTGAATTATGTTATGCTATGCTATCCAGTTTAGATAGACATCATACATGTGAAATTATGTCATGCTATCCGTTTTAGTTAAACAATATACATGTCAACTATTTCATGCCCTCTGTTTTCCACACTATCTATTGCATCTGTCTCTCATACAATGTCTGTACATTCAACTATGTTTCCTGTTTATCAGCCATTTGAATTGGAGCGGGTGATGCCAGTATCTAGTGGACTAAAAACACGGTCTTCAAATAAAACAGTGCTACCTCTTGGTGGAGATAGCACCCTGGTTGTACATGCACAAGAACCAGCCCTACCACACATAACCCAAACTCTCGCAGATTGTACCCCTACTGTGATGGACAGAGAACCAACTTCACCAAATCTAACCCCAACCCCAGCCGATATTAACCCAGTTCCTGTTGACACAGCACCATCTCCACCACAGAGCTCCCAAACAAGAGCAGTTAGTAAGGCAGCTCTAGTGCCCAAAGGGCCAGTACTATCACGGCGAACCCCAACTCCACCAGTTAGTACGCCTATTCCTGTGGAGGAAGCACAACCAGCTAGTCGTAGTTTAGCATCTATCACATTTGATGTTGTTAAATCGTATGTGCGCATCTTCCCATCTTGGAAATATTATACTGAAGATGAAGGAAAATGCCAGTTGGTGTTTGTCCAGGAGTTATGTGTAAGTAATGTTATTCATGGCAATTACTTTGCTTCGTCCCATACATCCTACCTCCATGATGGTTATAATACATCAAATTTTCCCATTTTTCTCTATAGAGAAGGACCAATTTGGAAACTCAGGATGATGTAACTTGTGCTAATACCTCTGCTATCTTCAAGAATGCTTGGTGGCAGTATCGGAATTACAAAAAGAAAACATACTTCACCGGCAAAGAAACTCATCAAATTCCCTTACGTTCTCCTGAGACACATTTACTGGACGATGACTGGGAACGCCTTGTTCTGTACTGGTCCCGAACCAAGAATGTGGTAAGGTCTATGAGCTCATTTTCTATTTTAAGTATTATATTCTTGCGTCTTACTGTACTCTGTTCATGTAGAACAAGTGCCTAAACCTAAAAAACAACTGTTCTAATTTAAGATTCCATTGCTATCATAGTTCAAAAAAGCCCTAGGCATTAATTGTGCGTTTTGCCACCGCCTTGTGCTTTACTGACCAAAGCGCATGCTTATGCGCAGTTATGCACAGATTAAGCGTAGTTATGCGCAATGCGTTTTGCCAACACCTAGAGCCTAGGCGCGCTTAAGCGCTCGCTTAGGCGCGCCTTTTTTAACTATGATTGCTTTGCTCTTGTATCACTATATTTACTCATACAAACTTATTTTTAAATTGAAGGATCCAAACCAAACTCCAATGGCACAGCAGGTATGTTCACACATGTTTCTTTAACAAGTTTGCTATTATCAATAGCTCTGTTGATTTCAATTTCAATTGTGTATATAGTTGACTTGCATATCATGCACATTACTAGCATCATAATAGATCCCATAGTGTTGTTGTACATGTAGACCCGTGGTACCCATCTGAAATCTTATTGTGCCGTGTAGTTTCCCACGCTTTGTATTCTTTCACTGCTGCTTTGTCTTGAACTGATACGATTTGAACCGTGTCTCTATTTTGATTTGGCAAGACAATGTAGTGACCATAGGACATAGATATATGTTTGTTTGATGCTTTTATTATGTACTAGTACTTGGCAATAGAAGACTTGGTAGTTTAATCCTGTCCACCTTACTAATGAACTGGTTCACTGAAATGAGTTTCATATACTAGTACATGCTAAACTTGTTATGTGTCTACTTGTTTCTTCTTTTAGAATGCTGACAGAATATTGGGGAAGAGTGCCTTATTAAGCAATGGTAAAGGAAGTAATGCAGATAAGGTTCAGGATAGTGACACATCCTTGTTGGTCTCCCACAAAGCTGATAAAACAGCTAAGGAAGACTATCTTGAAGACAGCGAGACAACCCCAAAGTCCTGTCTTGGTTTAGTGTTCGAGTTACTGGCCACTACCGCTTGTACAAGCTATTCAAACTCATTGTCTGAATTAGTTCGGTTTCTTGAGTCTCAACTACAAGATGAAAGACATCGATCAGCTGTGCTGCGACAAGAAGCGGAAGGACTGCAGAAGTCCCTGGAGCATTCAGATGCATACTTTCTGGTGCAACAGCAAGCGTTGGAGGATTTTAGCGCCAAACAGGACAAAGCTAATAAGCTTGCTAAGCTTATTGCCAGCATGGTGGATACCCAGGATAACGTTTCTTGAGCTCTTCTGAAGTTGTTTCAGTTATGCTCTTGTTTTGCTGCCGTGTTTATTTGCACTGGTGGCCAATTTTGACGGCCAGTGTATGTAATATGCTGCTTTGTTCCCTATATTTGCACTGGTGGCGAACTTTGATGCCTAGTGGATGTAATATGTGTAATAGCGGTAATAGGCTAGCGTTTATTGCTTGCTTATTTATTTCCTTATTGTCTTGTTTAGTTGTTTGCTTGTAGTCACTGCAGTTCTTTTTTTGTGTTTTTCTAGTGGCCACAATAGCCTATTTTTGGTAACTAGGCCAAAATAATCATGGCAACACACGGACTGTTGTAACAATGGGCCTCCTGCAGGCCGTATGTTCCATGGGCCTTCTTCCGGTCGTAGGATCCATTGGCCTTCTATACGGGCCATAGGATCCACTGGCCTTCTATACGGGCCTTCTACGGGCCTTCTACGGGCCTTAGGATTCATGGGTTTTCTATGGTCCATAGGGTCCATGGGCCTTCTACGGGCCGTAGGGTCCATGGGCCTTCTACAGGCCGTGCGATCCACTGGCCTTCTATGGGCCGTACGATCCTTGGGCCTCATACGGGCCGTATGATCCGTGGGCCTTCTATGGGGCGTATCGTCATTCCGCCAATCATGGGCCATACTGTTCGTGGACCATAACGGGCCGTTAATAGGCCGTATTTGATAAGTCTATGAAAACAGCCCAACGGGTTTTTTACATGAAAACGGCCCAACATATTAACGGTCCACAAACGGGCCGACTGCAATAATGGGCTGAATTTGGCCCACAAGCAGAAAATGACAGTAACGGGCCGTATGTAACCGAATGCTACAAATGAGCCCAAGAACCAATGGGCCCTGAGAAGGCCGAAAAATAACTTGGGCTGGAAACGGCCCAACAGAATAACAGGCCGTTAATGGGTATAAAGTGATACACTGTTCATTACGGGCTAGTTTCACAACGGGCCATTAATGGGCCAAGAGTTACAAAGGGCCTCATATGGGCCGAAAGAAGTCATGGGCCACACATGGGCCGGAAGTTAAAATGGGCTGGAATCATATTGGACGGCCCAGATGATGCTACTGGGCCTAATTCGGAGAGGTCGTAACGGGCCCTGTGGTAGCGGGTTGTAAATGGGTTATATGCGAACAGGCCATAAACAGGCTTTTCATGGGCCGGCCCGCCACCTTTTGACCAAGTCAAACGGGTCGGCTTTTTCACAGGAATGGGCCTCTGTTGGGCCGTGCCACGTGTCGACGTATCATAGGCGCCTTCGGTCCAATGAGTGGATGACATCTGTCCCAACAGTGAGCCGACATGTGTTTCCTCCAGCCAATGATGATTTTACACGTGCAAAATCCCCATTGGTCGGGACTATTAACAGGTTATCGGATCCAAAATCGGACCCGATAGCTTAACGACGTTCCGTTATGGTGGATGCCACGTGTTGGTCACCCTTGACGAAAGCACTTCTGTGATGCGCGATTTATCGTCATGGAAGTGGACACTTCCGTGATGATAATTTTGGTAATGGCATGGAGCACTTCTACGACAGCACAGGTATGACTATCTTGATTCTGTCATAAAATCATCATGGATGTACATGCATGACAGAAAACGCGGCCTACTATGACAAACACGTATCATCACGGAAGTGTATTTTTTTGTAGTGTTTATTCGTTGTCCGTTGACAACCTTCGGGTTAGTGCCTTCGAAATTATTTATTTAGATGGCTGCAGACCAGTAAACCTCCTCGATGACATATGGGCCTTCCCATTTCGAGAGGAGCTTTCCGGCAAAAAAATCTAAAGCGAGAGTTGTACAAAAGAACATATTTTCCGACTTTGAACTCACGCTTTTGGATTCTTTTGTCATGCCACCTTTTAAATTTCTCTTTTAATAATTTTGCATTTTAATAAGCCTAGGTTCTCCATTCATCTAAAGAGCTAATATCAAATAACCTCTTTTCACCGGCAAGTTTGAAATCATAGTTGAGTTCGTTAACTGCCCAGTATGCTTTATGTTCTAAGTCAAGAGGCAAATGGCAGGCTTTTCCATAAACCATTTTATATGGAGACATACCCATAGGATTTTTATATGATGTTCTATAAGCCCAAAGTGCATCATCTAATTTCTTAGACCAATTCTTCCTGGACCTATTGAGAGTCTTTTGCAAAATTAATTTCATTTCTCTATTGCTAAGTTCAACTTGACTACTAGACTGAGGATGATAAGGTGATGCAATTCTATGGTTAACATCATACTTGGCAAGCATTTTACGAAAAGCACCATGAATAAAGTGTGAACCACAATCAGTCATTAAATATCTAGGGACTCCAAACCTTGGGAAAATAACTTCCTTAAGCATTTTGATAGAGGTGTTGTGATCAGCACTACTAGTTGGAATAGCTTCTACCCATTTAGTAACATAATCAACAGCAACCAAAATATGTGTATACCCATTAGAGGAAGGAAAAGGTCCCATGTAATCAAATCCCCAAACATCAAATGGTTCGACAGCAAGTGAATAATTCATAGGCATTTCTTGATGCTTACCAATATTACCTATTCTTTGGCATTCATCACAAGATGAGACAAACTTGCGGGCATCCTTGAAGAGAGTAGGCCAATAAAATCCAGATTGCAATACCTTGTGAGCAGTTCTATCTCCAGCATGATACCCTCCCTAACCCTCAGAGTGACATTTCTGTAGGATTTGTCCTTGTTCATGCTCAGGTACACAGCGTCTAATAATACCATCTACTCCTTCCTTGTAAAGATGTGGGTCATCCCAAAAGTAATGTCTTAAATCATAGAAGAATTTTTTTCTTTTGTTGGTATGTAAAGCTAGGAGGTAAATATTTAGCAACAACATAAATAGCATAATCAGCATAGCAAGGAGTACTATTAGCAACATTTATTGCAGCTAACTTCTCACCAGGAAAACTATAATCAATAGGTAGTGGTTCGTCAAGCACATTTTCAAGCCTAGACAAGTTATCTGCTACGGGGTTCTCAACTCCTTTTCTATCAATAATATGTAAATCAAATTCTTGTAACAAGAGAACCCAACGAATAAGTCTAGGTTTAGCATCTTTCTTTTCCATAAGGTATTTAATAGCAGCATGGTCAGTGTGAACGGTTACTTTGGAATCAACAATATAAGGTCTAAATTTATCACAAGAAAACACCACTGCTAAAAATTCTTTTTCAGTAGTAGCATAATTTCTTTGAGCACTGTCTAGAGTTTTACTAGCATAATGAATAACATTCAACTTCTTATCAACTCTTTGTCCTAGAACAGCACCAACAGCGTAATAACTAGCATCACACATAATTTCAAAAGGCAAGTTCCAATCAGGTGGTTGAACAATAGGTGCAGAAATTAAGGCTTTCTTGAGTGTTTCAAAGGCTTCTAAACAATCATCATCAAAAACAAAAGGAACATCCTTTTGCAAAAGACTAGTAAGAGGCCTAGAAATTTTAGAGAATTCTTTAATAAATCTCCTATAGAAACCAACATGACCTAGGAAACTATGAATACCTTTGATGTCCTTAGGACATGGCATTTTCTCAATTGCATCAACCTTAGCTTGGTCCACTTCAATACCTCTTTCAAAAATTTTATGACCAAGACAATTCCCTCATTAACCATAAAGTGGCACTTCTCCCAATTCAAGACAAGATTTATTTGTTCACATCTCTGCAAAAACTCGCTCAAGATTGCTTAAACAATCATCAAAGGACTTCCCATAAACAGAAAAGTCATCCATGAAAACCTCAACAATCTTTTCAAAAAAGTCAGAGAATATAGCAGTCATGCATCTTTGAAAGGTAGCAGGTGCATTACATAAACCGAAAGGCATACATCTATAAGAAAATGTTCCAAAAGGAAAAGTAAAAGTGGTCTTTTCTTGATTAGATTGTAAAACATGTATTTGTGAAAACCCAGAGTATCCATCAAGGAAGCAAAAATGTGTGTGCTTAGATAGTCTTTCTAACATTTGATCAATAAAAGGCAGAGGGTAATGATCTTTTCTAGTAGCTTTATTTAATTTTCTATAATCAATTACCATTCTATAGCCCGTGACAATTCTTTGTGGAATAAGCCCATTCTTATCATTAGGAACAACAATAATACCTCCCTTCTTAGGGATACAATGAACAGGACTTACCCATCTACTATCAGCTACGGGGTAGATTATACCTGCTTCCAGAAGTTTTAGTATTTCCATTCTTACCACTTCTTTCATCTTCGGATTTAACCGACGTTGGTGATCAACAATGGTTTTAGCATCAGGTTCCATATTAATCTTGTGCTGACATAGAGTGGGACTAATGCCCTTAAGATCGTCAAGAGTATATCCAATAGCAGCTCTATGCTTCCTTAGAATTTTCAATAATCTTTCTTGTTCATGTTCTGAAAGGTTAGCACTAATAATAACAGGATATATCTTCTTTTCATCAAGATAAGCATATTTCAAAGTGTCTGGCAATTGTTTTAATTCAAACACAGGGTCACCCTTAGGTGGAGGAGGACCTCCAAGAGTTACAATAGGCAAATTGTGTTCAAGCAGAGGACATTGTTCAAAGAAGATCTTATCTATTTCATTTCTTTCATGCATATGTAAATCATTCTCATGGTCTAGCAAGTATTGCTCTAAAGGATCAGTAGGTGGCACAACAATAGAAGCAAGACTAATTAATTCATCCTTACTAGGCAATTCTTTTTCATGATGATTTCTACTAAACTTGAAAAAATTAAACGCATGAGATTCATCACCAAAGCTAACACCAACAGTTTGTTTCTTACAATCTATTTTAGCATTGATGGTGTTCAAGAAAGGTCTACCAAATATAATGGGACAAAATTTATCTTGTGGGGTGGTAAGAACAAGAAAATCAGTAGGGTATTTTACCTTCCCACACAAGACTTCAACATCTCTAAGAATCCCAATTGGTTATATAGTATCTCTATTAGCAAGTTTAATAGTAACATCTATGTCTTCTATATTAGAAGGTGCTATTTCATCTCTAATTTCTTCATACAAGGAGTGGGGAATAGCACTCACTCTAGCACCCATGTCACATAAACCATGATAACATTGATCTCCTATTTTAACTAAAACAACAGACATGCTAACAACTGGTCTATGTTTATCTTTTCCCCCAGGTTTAGCAATTCTAGCAGCTTCTTCACAGACGTAAATAACATGCCCATCCATATCTTCTTCCAAGAGATATTTAACCATAGCAATGATAGGTTCTAATTTAATTTGTTCATAAAGTTTAGGTGTTCTAACATAGCTTTTGTTAACCATAGTTGAAACTTTAGCATGTTCTTTTATCCTAACAGGGAAAGGTGGTTTCTCAATATAAGCAAAAGGAACAACTGGATCAACATTATAAAGTGTAGTTTCTTCTTTAAGTGGTACCGGTTCTTTAATTTCATCTTTAATAGGTGGGTGATATTTAACCCACTTTTCTTTAGGAAGTTCAACATGAGTAGCAAATGATTCACAAAATGAGGCTACTATATCAGAGTCAAGGCCATATTTAGTGCTAAACTTTTGAAAAGCATCGGTATCCATAAAGGATTTAACACAATCATACTTAAGCTTTATACCCGACTCTTTACCTTCATCAAGTTCCCAATCTTCAGAGTTCCGTTTAATTCTTTCCAAAGATCCCACCGGGATTCAATAGTCTTCTTCATAAAAGAACCAATACATGAAGTATCGAGCATGGTTTCATCATTACGAGAAAGCCGAGCATAAAAATTCTGAATAATAATTTCTCTTGAGAGCTCATGATTGGGGCATGAATATAACATCGACTTAAGCCTCCCCCAAGCTAGAATGATACTTTCTCCTTCACGAGGCCAAAAATTATATATATAATTCCGATCACGATGAACTAGATGCATAGGATAAATTTTTTGATGGAACTCCAATTTCAAACATTTCCAATTCCATGATCCAATATCATCGCATAGCCTATACCATGCCAATGCTTTTACCTTCAAAGATAAAGGGAAAACCTTTTTCATCACTTCATCCCTGGGTAAACCTGCAAGCTTAAACAATCCACAAATTTGTTCCACATGTATCAAGTGCATATCAGGATGTTCAGTTCCGTCTCCTACATAGGGATTAGCTAGCAGTTGTCTTATCATGCCCCAAGGGATTTCATATTCAATATTTTCAGTAGGTGCAGTAGGTTGAGGGGTAACTAACTGTGGTTCCGTACAAGGTGAAGATACCCCAAACAAACCCCTCGAAGGATTGTTTTCCATAGTAACAAGTGACAATAAATTTCAGCACACTATGTAAATGTTTCCTTACCGAATTCCACTTAGCAAAGGCGCTTCACTCCCCGGCAACGGCGCCAGAAAATAGCCTTGATGGCCCACAAGTGTATGGGGTCAATTGTAGCTCTTTTCGATAAGTAAGAGTGTTGAACCCAACGAGGAGCAGAAGGTAATGACAAGTGGTTTTCAATAGGGTAATGTCTGCAAGTGCTAAGATTGTAAGTAGCGAAGTAGTTTGGTAGCAAGATAATTTATAACGAGCAAGTAACAATAGTAGTAACAAAAGTGCAGCAGGGTAGCCCAATCCTTTTGAGACAAAGGACATGCCAAAACGGTTTCTTATAATAAGCAAAGTGTTCTTGAGGGTACACGGGAATTTCATCTAGTTACTTTCATCATGTTGGTTTGATTTGTGTTCGCTACTTTGATAATTTGATATGTGGGTGGACCGGTGCTTAGGTGTCGTTCTTACTTGAATAAACCTCCTACTTATGATTAACCCTCCCGCAAGCATCCGCAACTGCGAGAAAAGTATTAAGAATAAATTCTAAGTATAGCATTAAACTCTAGGATCCAATCGATCTCTTACGGAATAGTGCATAAACTAGGGTTTAAGTTTCTGTCACTCTCTCAACCCACCATCTATTTACTACTCCATAATGCATTCCCTTAGGCCCAAATATATATGGTGAAGTGTCATGTAGTCGACGTTCACATGACACCACTAAGAGAATCACAACATACATACCATCAAAATATCAAACACATATCAAGTTCACATGATTACTTGCAACATGATTTCTCCTGTGACCTCAAGAACAAAAGTAACTACTCACAAATAATCAACATGCTCATGATCAGAGGGGTATTAAATAGCATAATGGATCTGAACATATAATCTTTCACCAAATAAACCATATGGTAATCAACTACAAGATGTAATCAACACTACTAGTCACCCCCTAGCACCAATCTATAGTTTCGGTAACAAGATTGAATACAAGAGATGAACTAGGGTTTGAGATGAGATGGTGCTGGTGAAGATGTTGATGGAGGTTGCCCTCCCCAAGATGAGAGAGTTGTTGGTGACGATGATGACGATGATTTCCCCCTCCGGGAGGGAAGTTCCCCCGGCAGGATTTCTTCGCCGGGGGGCAAAAGTGCTCCTGCCCAAGTTCAGCCTCGAGATGGCTGCGCTTCGTCCCGAATGTCCTCCTCTTATTTTTTTCTAGGTCAAAATGACTTATATACTAGAAGATGGGCACCGGAGGTGGGCCAAGGAGGGCACAACCCACCAGGGCGCGCCTAGGCTCCCTGGCGCGCTCAGGTGGGTTGTGCCCACCTGGTAGGCCCCCTCTGGTAGTTATTTGCTCCAATATTTCTTAAATATTCCATAAAATTCTCCGGAAGGCTCAGCTTGTTTGGAGTTGTGCAGAATAGGTAGCCTGACATAGCTTTTTCAAGTCCAGATTTCCAGCTGCCAGAATTCTCCCTCTTGGTGTGTACCTTACAAGTTATGAGAGAAAAGGCATTAGAATTACTCCAAAAGCATTATTATGGATAAACATATTATAAATAACAGTAAGAAAACATGATGCAAACTGGGCGTATCAGAGGTCGGCTTTTATAGCCGAAGATGGGTGGTGAGAGGCTGCCCGCCGGGTGCCGCATGGCGGGAGCGGGCAAGACACGCGTCGCGGCACCTTCACTGCGCCGCCCGTGATGGATCAATGGAAGGCTGATTGGCGCGGCAGCCTTGGCATTGATTCCCGCGGGAACCGAGGCGATGAGGACGACGAAGGTGGCGAGTCGCTGACTCGGCGGGCCATTCCAGTTCGTGAAAAAAGAAGAGAAAACATGTTTTTCCCATTTTCGAGGAGGCACGGTCGTGACTCTCGCAAAGGCACAACCGTGCCTCTCGCGGGAGCAAAACCATGAACCTCGCGAAAGGAAAAATAATAGAAAACGCGTTTGTTTTTCCGTTTCCGAGAGGCACGGCCGTGATTCTCGCGAAAGCACAACCGTGCCTCTCGCGGAAGCAAAACCGTGACTCTCGTGAAAGAAAAGAAAACAAAAAACACGTTTTTTCGTTTCCGAGAGGCACGGCTGTGACTCTCGCTAAAGCACAACTGTGCCTCTCGCACAAGCAAAACCGTGACTCTCGCGAAAAAAAAACCAGAAAACACATTTTTTTCAGAGGCACGACAGTGACTCTCGCTAAAGCACAACCGTGCCTCTGGCGGAAGCAAAACAGTGACTCTCGCGAAAGGAATCGATTTCCGAGAGGCACGGCCATGACTCTCGCGAAAGCACACCCGTGCCTCTCACGGAAGCAAAACCATGACTCTCGCGAAAAAAAAACAGGAAACACGTTTTTTCGTTTCTGAGAGGCACGGCCATGACTCTCGCAGAAGCAAAACCGTGACTCTCGCGATAGGAAAGAAAAGAAACGTGTTTTTTCACGCAATTTTTTTTTTAAATTTTTATTTGGTCGAAAAGCTAAGGAAGACCGGTGGAAAACCAAAAAAAACCCGAAAAAAACTTGTAAAAAACCGAAAACGCGTGTAGAAAAATAAAAAAGCAAAATCCGGAGGGAGCGCCTAGAACGCGACACATGACGAATGAAGCGCATCAAGTAGCGCTGATCGTTGCGAGGCTCCCAAAAAAGCGCTCATTAACTAGTTGCTTTCCAAATAGGATCTGCCACCGGGCACACCCGTGCCGTCCTGGCGTGCTAACGGGCCGGCCCAGATGGCACGGCCAGATAGCCAGCTCTGGTTTGGACACGATCGACCCTTCTCTTTCCCTTCCTAAACCCCCGAACTGAACCCCCCCC
>NC_041383.1:125362189-125368040 GCF_002162155.2 Triticum dicoccoides | reverse complement strand
CCCAGGCACCCACATCTAAAGAAAAAAAACTCAGCCGCCTGCGCCTAGGGTTCCGCCCCCATGACCGTCGCCGAGCCGGAGATGCCGGCGTCAGAGCGCAGGCTCGTGGCCCTCGCCAGGTGGGACGCGCTCATCTTCCTGTATTACGGGATCGTTTGGGTCGGCATCGCGGCGTCCCTCGCCAAGGTCATCGCGCGCCGCGCTCTGGGCGAGGTCGAGGGTTCCGCCGTTCTCGCGGCGGCGTCCTGGCTCTCCCACCACTCCCTTATCTTCGCTGCTCTGTTCACCCCCGTTGCCTTGATTCTCGTCGGCGCGACCGGAGTGCGCTCCGCGCACAACACCAGGAAGGTAATCGCGGAAAATGTTCCTCTGTGCCTTTTTCAACAGATCCGATTTGCTTCAAACCGGACAGATTTTACAGCAGTTGAAATAGGATTTTACAATGTATGCGGTTTAAATAAGTTGCCAATTCCCAATTAGAAATTAAGATCCATCATTTTCATGAATTCAAAACTGGCATTTGCTTTATGTAAATGTCTCTGCATCCGTCTAGCTTAAGTGCATATAATATGACCTCGTCCTGACCTTTTTTATGTCGAATATGCGTAAATTCTTATGAAGGATATCAAAGAGCCCCCGAAAACTCTTCGCCAGGTTGCGCAGATGATGCTCAAGGATCCTGTCATTGTTGGAGCGCTTGTTTTGCTGGTCTTCCTCCCGCTCATAAGTCATGAAGATTTGGTGGTCGGTCTGTTGCCTGTGAAAGAATCTCAGAGGGAACATGTTCGTTCAGTATTGAGGGATGTGGGGTCATTGGGTGTCGGTGCAGTATTTTGTTTCATCATGTTACCCACTACGGTGCTGAGGCAGTGGAGGATGAAGTAGAGAGTTATGTGGATGTGCTGTTGAGGTATATACCTGCCCTCTTCTCTGTTCTCCTATTGGCGTGACATTATATTCTTTTTATAAGCCTACTGTTTTTGGTTTGGTGAATAATCCTGATAACTTGCGAGTTTTTTATTTGTGTCCCTATCATTTGTAAATGTAAATGAGTAACACTTATTGGTGTAGGTAACTTTATTCCAAACCATTTTGTCGTACATCCCAGTTAGACCTACAAGAAAGTTTGGTTTCTTGGCTTGTTGATAGATGTTAGCTTTCTTAAAAGTATTTGCAGTTAACAGTGATCTTGTTTGGTACACATCGCTGTTTGACCAATCAGATCCATATGGTGATATCATTAGTGGAAACCTAGTATGCCTTCTCCATGTTCAGTCATTCCCATGCTTATTATGATCGGGCAGCTTTGAATTTATCCACTGAAACCCACTAAGTGGTAGGCCTCAAATTTCAAAGGGTTGGGTCGTGGTATATCTCCAATTTAATTGCATTATCTTGTTATTTAACTGCCTTTGTTTCCTGTTACATATAAACTTATTGCATTGCTTTAGTGAAGATACAAATAGAAATTCAATTGGAATACTCAAGCAATCCATGATGGTAATATTATAGAACTCACCCTTCATTTAATCCGCAGCTAATATATACTTGCATGTGGTGTTGTTCCATGACATTTTTGTCGAAGTGCATTTGAAAACACATGTCAATGTTGTAGTAAGATTTTCTTCTCTTTCATGGGTTATCAGTGCCCCTTTATTTCCCCAAAGTAACTTGAGCCCCTTTATTTCCCCAAAAGCAACTTGTATCGCAAGAGCAATCTGTAACAAATATTTTTGATAGTTTATATGATTATTTGTTAATTATAGTGGTGCTTCTTGTGCAATAAAACTGAAAAATACCACTGTTGGGGAGTCAATTCAGTAAAGACTTAACACTGAAATACCACTTCATCGAAAAAACCCAATTCCTCTGTTTATACCATTCTTTTGTGCCCTGTGGAGTGTGGATTGCCATGCTTTGTTCTGTCCACCAGTCTTCACAGTGTAATGCATGTGAATATATAGGGTTCATGATCTCAAGATGGTTTCCATATACCGAAAAAGGCTTTGGCCCTGCTTTTTATAGATAAAGCATCGACCATCATGCAACCCGATTCAAACACACGGCACCATATCACACGCACACACCCAAGGCCGGATACACAGGCACTGAAATCAGCAACACCACCCCATACAACTCCAAGCAAACATCAGGTGGACAATAAGCATCACTGTGGAGTTACTAGGGCCCTCAACCGTGAACGACAATGAGATGAAGCCGCGCATGACAAACCGTGAGCCCCAAGGTGGCGTCTTCAGGAAGGTCATGACACCGGAGCGCCGCCACCGCCCGATCCAAGGATCAGGGTATCCTTCGGATCCAGACAACGAGTGACCGCAACAACGACGCCTTCAAGAAGAATACGACGCTGAAACGCCGCCACCGGTGGCCTGACCGAAGTCAGAAAGGGTTTTCACACCAGCCATCACTCACCGCCACTGAAATGTGGTACGACCTGCCACACAACCACCATCGAACATTGCACCCCCGGTCACCACGCTGCCCAGATGACCATGGCCACCAGACAGCACCTGAGCCACGAGCACCTTGATTCCCACCACCGGGGGTGCTGCTCCGGCATCCGAGACTGCCCCTTATTGACCGGTAAGGGGCTGAAGACCCTCCCCCCATCCGCCCCAAAACAGGCACCTTGGCAAGATTGGGGCCTCGCCGGCCAGATCTGGGCAAGGAAGCTCTGGCAGCCGCAAGCCATGTTGAAGCTGCCCATCACGCCTCCAGACCATGTCGACGTCGTGGACGGGGAGCCCCCTGCCTTCTTCCTCAAAGAGCCCCTGCCACCTCCGGCCAGCCCCCGCGCGCTGCAAGATGAGCCACCAGACCAGCCCATCGATCCGCCCCGGCCGCCGAGCCACATACCTACTGCACCAGCAGAGGAGAGGAAGGCTGAATCCACCACCGCTGCGCCGCCACGGCCAGCCCGCACCAATCGGATCCTGGATCAGGCAGACCGCTGCCAACAACACGGGCCGGGCACCACCGACCCGCAGCCCATCTCGCTGCCAACACACCCGTGCGCCATGACCTGTGCCGATGCGAGTCCGCGCCGCCGGCGCCCTACGACAATGCCATGACCAGATCTGGACCCCCCCCCCTCTGGTGGTGGCGAGAGGGAGGAGGGGAGGACTGGGGGTGACGCAGGAGGGGTTAAGGTTCTGTGTATGGTTTCCATATATGCGATAACTACTAATTAGGCCATTTTCTACCATTGATTGTGCTGAAATTCAGAGTTCATTTTGAGCTAGCTACCATGTACATTGAATTTGCACCTTTGGGGTAGCCTTTCCAAATTAGGCTGTTTTACGAAGCAAGAAAAATTAGGCTCTATATGCTGAGTTTCGATCGTTGTATTCTCCATCAGGTCTGAGGTTCCACATAACCCTTCCCACTCTTGATCTTCAAAATCTCTCTCAGCTGGTGTAGTTGCAGTTTCATGGTAGTGACCCTTGCCAAATTAGCAAGTACTACTCTACACATAACGATACAGACAAGTTCATAATATTGGTTGCTTCATTTTGATAAGCATCTACATATTCTCATTCAAGTGCTTCTTCTTCATTTTGGCATTTTTTTTTTGTTACAGACATAACGCTGAACAGATGGTGTTAATATGGGCAAGACAAATACAAGAGTCGACTCTTTGCTGAAGTTTGTGGCCGCATATAAGTACTGGATTATTGTTAGTTAGTTACATGTATTCACGACTGTAGATTGATCCGCTGCTAGTATCGAATACTCCATGTGCTAGGAGCTCTCGTAATTTGACATTGTGGTGTTGAAGTGTTTATTTGCTGCTGGGAAGCCTGGAATACATGACCAGACAAGTCAGGGGTAGCACCCTCTCCGAGGACAGTGCTTTTTTAGGCATATGTTTTTTGCCATGTTGGCAGTGTTATGTTTGATGACAACCATTTCTTCGCAAGCGGTTGGCCCTGTGGCAGTTATTGTAGAATGTTATGTTTGTAGCGATCATGGATGTTACCGATCTACAGAGTTGTGGAAAACAGTTTTTTGTATCATTCTTCGGATTGCTTGCATCGAAAGAATGCACTCAAATTAGAGCCCAGAAGTATTTGAACATGGCCATTTTTTCTTTTAGTTCTTCCATGGTTTTTCTTTTTTCCATACAATGGTAACACGTGAATGCAGTTCTCCAATATGCATGATTGACTGTTCACATCACTTTTTTTTTAATAAATTACATTGAACTGTAACACTATACAGCTCGTAACACTAATGTGAATTTATTTCTTGAGATTGTGTTAGCCCACCAAGAAGGTAGGTAGATTAGACCAAATGTGTTGTATGGCACCCTTTCGGAATAAAGATTTGTAAAAAAAATACAGTCAACCATAATTGTCATTTTCGGCACAACTATTTTGATCTACAACATCATAATAATTCTACCCGTCTAAAAAGTCGGTGTTGTTTACTTGAAAAACCCTTTTCTCGCTCTAAGTACAAACTTCTATCATCTAAGTTTCAACACTATAAATTAGTATGTAGTTTGGAATAGACAATTTGAATTCCTATGTAGTTTGAACTAAATAATTTGAATTCTATGTTATTTGAACTAAACAATTTGAATTCCAACCCTTTTCTCTGAAAGTTTCATCTTCTTAGAATCCCCATTGCGGTTGTCATGAAGTTAATATATAACTGAGTTTATAGCTAGGAAGTTCTAAACTCCAACAGGGAGTCACAAGGATTCAAAATTTTCGGGAAAAAATTGGCAGCAAATATGAACGTTTCACCAGTTTTTTTTTTCAAATCATCATTCCTTCTCATTCATTATAATAAAGTGTTACATCACTTACAAACAAAGAAATAATAGATGCAGGAGGATCGTCCATTCATACACTAGTTGGGAAGAACCTAGCTAGCCTGACAAGTTCATGAGCAACAATGTTTGCATCTCTATAACAATGCTCGAATAGAAGTGTGATAGCAGTCATCAAAGATTGCCGCACCTACTCCAGCAAATCCAGCTCCCTCCTTCAGCGTCGATATTACATCCAAACTATCTGAGTTGACGATCAATCGATTACATCCTAGGGACTGTGCTAGGTTCATCCCATGCTTTATTGCTGTGACTCGGCTTTTAACACATTAGAGCATCGGACGATACGAGCACAGGGCTTGAACTCTGATGGGATGGGATATCATTGTCCCTTTAACCATGCAACCACAGGTTGGTTTGTGTGTGTTTAACATCTTCGGTAGGTACTCCCTCCGTCCTAAAATACTCATCCGAGAAATGGATAAAAATGAATATATGTAGAACTAAAATACATCTAGATACATCCATTCCTCCGACAAATATTCCTGAACGGAGGAAGTATTATTGTGAGCAGAATCGAGTCAGTCACTCACCATTTCCGCATACCTGTTTTAGAACCCGAATCCAGCAGAGGAATTGGACCAGAACAGAACCCGGAAGGAAATCGGGACAGCTCGCCGTAAAACGGCATAAATCACATATTTGACCTGAGGGCGAAATAAAATCACGATCTAACCTAGTCTCGAAAAAATTTCACATAACAGACCCTTTTGTGTGGCGCCCGACAGCCGGGCGCTGCACTGAACTAAGCAAGGCCTTAGACTCAGGCGTCGCACCCCCGGCCAGCGTGGCAGCCCGGGGCCAGGTGCGGTCCCACAGCCAGCCGTGCAACACCTAAGCGTTAGGCGCCACATAGTGTAATGTGCAGCATCTAGCGCTTAGACGCTGCACAGTGACTTAAGCCGCATCGGGCTAGCCCTCCCAGGCAGTTCTTCCCCTCCCCAGGAAGTTGCTCTCTGGACAAAGAGCAGCAGCGCCGGCGCCCCATCGGAT
>NC_041383.1:125355330-125361734 GCF_002162155.2 Triticum dicoccoides | reverse complement strand
CCTCTCAGATCTGAAGATTTCATCCGTGGATTCGATCTCCAATCCCTCCTACTATGTAAACTCCTCCGTTCCCTTTCTTTTCCTCCGTAAATTTGTTGCCATTTAAGAGATTTGTTCAAGATTTGGTGGAACCCTTGATTTGCTTGATTTAGGATGTGTAGTAATAGTGATATATATGAGATGCCCTAGGATGTGTAATATCGTTAACTGGTAGCTGTTCAGTTGGCTGGTGAGTAGGGGATTAATCGGCTAATCGGCAAGTTAATCGACCATTTAATCAATTAATCGGACGATTTATCGGTTTATAGGCTACTCGGTGACCCTACGAGTAGGGATTAATCGGCAAGTTAACTGGTTAATCGAATGAATTCTTGAACAGGGCTTGTTAGTGAAACCTAGATTGTTTAGTTTTTTTAGATATATATGAGATGCCTATTTCGTTAGACATATATGTGATGTTTAGTTTTTTGTAGATATATATTAGATGTTAAGTTTTGTAGACATATATATGTGATGTTTAGTTATTTTTAGATATATATTAGATGTTGAGTTTATTTGAAATATGAGATGTTGAGTTTTTTTGAGATATATATGAGACTTTACAATCATTTATTCATTGTGCGAGAAGAACATGTTGAGATTGTTGTAGTCGAACACATATGAGATGTTTAGTGTATACCGATATTTGAGATGAAAATGAACTCATATATGTTTATTGTTTGAACTTTCTAAGGATGGTTTGACTTCTCGATGATGCCTACGACACACGACACCGGGCCTACATGATGCGCGAGAAGGAGATGGTAATAATGAGTACTCTAAATATTTTGCAAATTTGCCTTTAGTTGAAATTGACATGCCCTAAGATTTGTCATTACTTGTTTTTTGCAGAAGCTTGAACCTCTGAAGATTCGGTATCACGAGGTCTCTAGCCCTGCCATGCCCTACGATGAGCGGTACACACCGTACATCCAACAGGCAGGACTCCTCCCGTGGATTCAGTTGGTCAGCCGGTCCACGTCAAACCTCAACGCTCCACTGGTGACCTCTCTTGCTGATCGGTGGAGGCCGAAGATGCATAGTTTCCATCTTCGGACTAGGGAGATGACCGTGACGCTCGAGGATGTCGCCTTGATCACCGGGCTTCCTATCGACGGGAGGCCTCTATGTATGAGCACCGATTCCGATGGGTGGTGCGAGCAGATGATTGCTCTTATCGGTATGGCTCCTACCGAGGCTGAAGCTGATGTAGAGGAGGGAGAAGAGCAGAAGAAGAAGGAAAGGAAAGCAGTCGGAGCCGCTTTCACGTGGATTCAAGCAAACTTTGCGCATTGCCCTGCGGATGCCACTAATGATGTATACAGACACATGCTCGTGTCTATATGTGGTACGTTGTCTCGAGGACTTTGTTTCCTGACTCGACAGGCAAGAACGCTCCATGGATGTGGCTGAAGGCGTTGACCGTCTTCGATAGCGGAAGGAGCTGGGGTTCAGCGACTCTTGCTTACTTGTACCGACAGGTACTTGGTTTCTTTTGCTATCAAGTCATTTCTTCATTAGCAATGCAACCTTGCTGTCAAGTTAACATTGTTTTCTTTCATATGCAGCTGGACGATGCGTGTTGCAGGATCACAGATAGGGCAGACATTGGTTGTAATATGCTTCTACTTTCTGTATGGAGCTGGGAGCGTCTGCCTGTTGGACGCCCGAAGAGCGTCACATTTAAACCTTGGGATGAAGATGGCGAATTACGGCGCCCCAGTTGGGCTTACAAGTGGGATGTGGTATCCGAGATGACGAACGATGTCAATCTCATGTACCAAAAGTACATTGCCGAGTTGGACACAATTAGCCTGAGCAGGTAAGGAGGTCATTACTTCAGTCATTTCTCATGCTTGCCTGAAAAACAGTCATCAATTCTGCATTGTTGCCCTATTTCATAGGTGGTATGGCAGCCATATGGCGTGGGTGAGAGCTTTGGGTACACCGAGGAGTTCCGCATCAACCCGATGTGCTTGCAGGATAAGGATCTCTGGCTTATGTGGTGCCCACTGATATGCAACTGGGCGGTTGAGTTTCATTTGTCACATCGCGTGTATCGTCAGTTTGGTCTGTTCTAGCCTCACCCGCCGGAATGGGTGGACACGGACAAAGCACTTCATAAGTAAGAGAGCAGCACAGTACTGACTAAGCATCGCCACTCCTTCTTGATTGTGCTAATGTTTGGTTTTGTACCATGTAGGTTGGACAGGAGAAAGCAGCGGAAGATAAAGGATTGGGACAAGCATCATGTATAGTATGTTACCCGTTTCCATCTTAGTGTGGAGCAAGCTCGTAATAGTGCACGCGCCCAGCTTCGTGAGCATAGCTCACTTGCTTTTGATAACTACCTACGATGGTTTCTTGAAAATACTCGAGTTGAGATATGCCGGCCGGCATACAACGATGATATTCTTGAGGAGCCCATAAACTTTGAGGATGTATCGAAGCGGCGGTACAACAAAGATATCAGGGAAGGACAAGGAGTCCCTGCTGTTCCGGTCATTAACTATGTGGTAAAGTGTTTCCTTCTTTACTTTCTCGTTGGCCGTATTACATATGTTTGAATGGCTAACGTGTTCATTCGTTCTCACTCGCAGCACGACCAGATCAAGAAAGCAGCTGATGAAAGCCAGTCTATTCTGGAGAAGACTTCAGTTGGAGAAGGAAATGATGATGGTCCTATGAGCATTTCTAAAGGTACATATCGCATTTAGGTGTCCATGTTACATATGTTGTGGAGTTTGATATCTTATACACTTGTCCATGTTATAGCGTCAGGCCAAGAAATTAAGGCGGTTATCAAATCTTCTCGGTTGTTGTGATCCCAAATTTGATGAACCATCTGTCTCTAGTCTGGTACACCTTCAGACCCCTTATCTCACCATCAGGGGGAGGATGTGCGTTCCTCACATGCTTATCTGGATGATGAGGGTGTGGTCACCCAAGAGGTATGATTAATCCTTTAGATGTGATTCTCACTTGATTACGACGCCGGTCTTTACCATATTGTTTCATTGTGTGATAGGGCGATGAGCTTGATGATGACATGACTTTGGCGGATGCTCAAGTTCGGCCCGCATATATGTTGAAGCCTAGGCAGCCCATACGCCGGTACACGCCCACCGACTTTGACAACAGAGGCAACCCAAAGGTGGTCGTAGGGATCTCGTAGATGGCTAGCTTGGATGATGAGGCTGAGGAGGAAGTGTAGGAAGAGGAGGCTCGTCCTAACAGGAAGAAGAAGATTGCCTGCAGGCGTGGCACCAGGAACACGCGCGGAAAGCATTAGTGCTCTTGTAGCTGTTACATTAGGTTGATGAACTTGTGAGGTTATGTCATACGTTGGTGAACTCTTATTAGTGTGGTCATTGTGTTTGCGAACTTGCACTAATGTTGAATTTTCCTAAATTATGTGATGTTCAAGTTATTAGTTATCTTTGTTGAGTTTCTACAGTTTACAACACTACATTCATACTATATCTTTGTTGAGTTCAGTTTGCTGCAAAAAATGCATCAAGTTTCTGCATTTTAGCAGTTAACAACATTGCAGTGCCCAACAGGCAGACGCTGCACTATACAATGCAGCGCCCAACGCTCAGGCGCTGCATTGTATAGTGCGGCGCCTCTACCCTAGGCATTGTACATCTGGTTGTGCATACAACGACTTTGCAGCACTGGCCATACGCCCATACCCAAAAAATGCTAAGTCACTGTGGAGCGCCCTAAGTCAGGTGTTGCACTCTACTGTGTGATGCCTCTGGCTTGGGCGCTGCACTGTAGAGTGCAGCACCTGTTCTCTGGGCGCTGCATGGCTATTTACTGCTAACACAAGTTTGACTACAAATGGCAATTCATCGGAACATCCCAACACTTACAATAACTTGACCATCATAGCAATTTGAACAAACACAAATTTTATGCCGGTGAGTTCATCACTTAAGACAATTCAAACATTACTACGACATAGTTCACGGCACATTCATTAGAAATGACAAATTTGCCTAGTATGACATAGTTGACTACAAATGGCATCTTGCCCTAGAAGAAAGTTCATGACAAATACGGCATGGATACATCCGGTTTCTTGACTAGTGCACCGAAGCGAAGTCCCTACTGAGTAGAGCGAGGTCATTTCCCCTTCTTGTCACGTGCGGAGTCCTCCTCTTGCGCCTCGTGAGCCTTTGCAAGCTTCCTTGCCCTCTCCTCCTCACGAGCAAGTTTCGCTTGGTGTGCCCTCTCCTCCTCTCGTTTCTTCCGCTCCATCCTCTCCTTTTGACGACGCTCTTCCTCCAAGCCTCTTCGAAATGATTCTTCGAACCGCCGCTGCCGCCTAAGACAATCTTGATATTGGTCCTTTTGGACATCCTCTGGCACTTCATGATCTATCCACATGAAGAACTTGCACAGAGGAGGCGGTGATGTTGACACACATTTGAGAGTAAAATTTGACTTTTCGAGCTTACCGGTGGTTGGTCATAGGCGTTAGTTGGAAGTGCATGATCATAAGCATAGTTCGGGCATAGAAAATATCGCCGCCCTTTCGTCCATGATTTGTTTCGGTCGGTGGACACCTTCACCTTATAAACATCGCCACACCAACATGGCGGGATGTTGACATCTTTCTCCTTCACCTTGTCCAAAGATGCGTCCTCCCACTTGTTTGACATGTCTTCTTAGTTAGCACATGGTGGCCTCGTCATGGAACCGGATGAATCCATGCCTACAAAATCGGGAATTCTTGGTTAACCCTAACCCCCACTTAACAATAACCACAACCCTAACCCTAACCATAAACATAGCATAACCCTAACACCAACATCAAACACACATAACCCTAACCCTAGCATAGTATGAAGCCTAACCATACCCCTAACACCAACATCAATACAAATTTCCAAATACAAGCCAAAACTAGGGTTTCCCCAAACTAGCAAGATTTGAGCAAATGTGACAATTCCTATGGATGAAAACGAGGGGATCGAAGAAGGTTACCTTAAGGGAGGGGTTGGCTTCGATATGCATGGACAATATCTTCGGATCTGACAAGGATTTGAGAAGGGGAGAGAGGAAGGCAGATGGGAGGCACTGAGCTTCGGGTTTGTGTGTGTGGGGGGTGGGGGGTGGGGGTGTGTGTGTGGTGGCGATGGGATGGGAGGGGGTGGGGGTGATGACCCACAAGTATAGGGGATCTATCATAGTCCTTTCGATAAGTAAGAATGTCGAACCCAACAAGGAGCAGAAGGAAATGATAAGCGGTTTCCAGCAAGGTATTCTCTGCAAGTACTGAAATAAGTGGTAACAGATAGTTTTGTGACAAGATAAATCGTAACGTGCAACAAGTAACAAAAGTAAATAAAGTGCAGCAAGGTGGCCCAATCCTTTTTATATCAAAGGACAAGCCTGGACAAACTCTTATAATAGGAAAAGTGCTCCTGAGGACACATGGGAATATCGCCAAGCTAGTTTTCATCACGCTCATATGATTCGCGTTCGGTACTTTGATAATTTGATATGTGGGTGGACTGGTGCTTGAGTGTTGTTCTTGCTTGAACAAGCATCCCACTTATGATTAACCTCTATTGCAAGCATCCGCAACTACAACAAAAGTATTAAGGTAAACCTAACCATAGCATGAAACATATGGATCCAAATCAGCCCCTTACGAAGCAACACATAAACTAGGGTTTAAGATTCCGTCACTCTAGCAACCCATCATCTACTTATTACTTCCCAATGCCCTCCTCTAGGCCCAAATAATGGTGAAGTGTTATGTAGTCGACGTTCACAAAACACCACTAGAGGCTAGACAACATACATCTTATCAAAATATCGAACGAATACCAAATTCACATGACTACTAATAGCAAGACTTCTCCCTTGTCCTAAGGAACAAACGTAACTACTCACAAAGCATATTCATGTTCATAATCAGAGGGGTAAAATATGCATAAAGGATTTGAACATATGATCTTCCACCAAATAAACCAACTAGCATCAACTACAAGGAGTAATCAACACTACTAGCAACCTACTAGCACCAATCCCGGACTTGGAGACAAGAATTGGATACAAGACATGAACTAGGGTTTGGAGATGAGATGGTGCTGGTGAAGATGTTGATGGAGATTGCCCTCTCCCGATGAGAGGATCATTGGTGATAACGTTGGTGATTATTTCCCCCTCCCGGAGGGAAGTGTCCCCGGCAGAACAGCTCTGCCGGAGCCCTAGATTGGTTTCGCCAAGGTTCCGCCTCGTGGCGGCGGAGTCTCGTCCCGAAAGGTTGCTTGATGTTTTTTTCTCATCGAAAGACTTCATATAGGAGAAGATGGGCATCAGAGAGCCACCAGGGGGCCCACGAGGTA
>NC_041383.1:125348167-125355152 GCF_002162155.2 Triticum dicoccoides | reverse complement strand
GGGGCGGGGGGGAGGGGCCCACCCTCGTGAGCAGGGTGTGGGCCTCCTGGCCTTCATCTTTGGTGACGATTTTTCTTTATTTATTTTAAGATATTCCGTGGAGTTTCAGGACTTTTGGAGTTGCGCACAATAGGTCTCCAATATTTGCTCCTTTCCCAGCCTAGAATTCCAGCTGCCGGCATTCTCCCTCTTCATGTAAACCTTGTAAAATAAGAGAGAATAGCCATAAGTATTGTGACATAACGTGAAATAACAGCCCATAATGCAATAAATATTGATATAAAAGCATAATGCAAAATGGACGTATCAACTCCCCCAAGCTTAGACCTCACTTGTCCTCAAGCAAAAAGCTGATAACAATAAAAATGTCCTCATGTTTAGAGGTAGAGGCGTCGATAGAAAATAAAATACGGACATGAAGGCGTCATGATTATTTTCATAACAGCAACATGTAAAGATTTTGTCATATGATACTTATGTTCAAGTGATGATTTTTCACAATGCAAAAGTATGAATCAGAAACCTTATTGAGCACCAACAAATTATAATCTCAGTCATTGAAGCAATTGCAATTTATCATAACATCAGAAAGAGTCTATGTCAGAGCTTAAAAGCAAGTCCACATACTCAACTATCACTTAGTCCTTCATAATTGCTAACACTCACGCAATACTTATGGTTACAGAGTTTTAATCGGACACAGAGAAAGATAGGGGCTTATAGTTTTGCCCCACAACCTTTTACCTCAAGGGTAATGTCAACAACAATAATTCATGCTCCCCTACATCCAATTAGATACATATATCATGTTCTTTCCAACATGCTGAGCTTGCCAAAGGATAAAATGAAAAAGGAAAGGTGAAGATCACCGTGACTCTTGCATAAAGTAGAGAATAGTAATAAAAGATAGGCCCTTTGCAGAGGGAAGCAGAGGTTGTCATGCGCGTTTAAGGTTGATGCACAAAATCTTAATGCAAAAGAACGTCACTTTATATTGCCCCTTGCATGTGGACCTTTATTATGCAGTTCGTCGCTTTTATTACTTCCACAACAAGTTCGTACAAAGCTTATTTTCTCTGCACTAATAAGTCGTGCATATTTAGAGAGCAATTTTTATCGCTTGCACCAATGACAACTTACTTGAAGGACCTTACTCAATCCATAGGTAGATATGGTGGACTCTCATGGCAAAACTAGTTTAAGGGTATTTGGAAGCACAAGTAGTATTTCTACTTGGTGCTGTGAATTTGGCTAGCATGAGGGGGAAAGGCAAGCTCAACACGTTAGAGGATCCATGACAACATACTTTATCTTAGATGTAAGAAAACAAAACTTATTATGTTGTCTTCCTTGTCCAACCTCAACTCTTTAGCATGTCATATTTTAATGAGTGCTCCCAATCATAAGAGATGTCAATGATAATGTATCTATATGTGAAACCTCTCTTTCTTATTACTTCCTATTAATTGCAACGATGACCAAAGCTATATTTGCTAACTCCCAACAACTTTTAATCATCATACTGTTTTCTATGTGAAGTCATTACTCTCAATAAGATCAATATGAACTATTTGTTTCTTTTTATTCTTTTTCTTCTTTCTAATCACCCAAGATCATGGCAAAATAATCAAGCCCTTGACTCAACACTAATCTTTATTATATAGATAGCTCACGGACTCGATTACATAGAGGGATCGTAAAGCGAAACTCAAAACTAGATCATGCCAAGACTTTATTCTACTAAATCAAGATACTACTAAAAGGATCGAACTAAGAAAAACGGTAAAGATAGGAGTTGTGATGGTGATACGATACTAGGGCACCTCCCCCAAGCTTGGTAGTTGCCAAGGGGAGTGCCCATACCCATGTGATTAAGTCTCCTTCTTTGTTGTTGGTGGTGGAGGTGTTGTCGATGATGCATGCTTGTCGTCCACCTTCCATGGCATAGGCTCACCATCATAGAAGGATGATCGAGTCTCCGGAATCCTCAAATCTGCAGCCAAACTCATCCTTTTGAATCTATATTCATACTCACAGTTTTGATTTTGCAGATCATAAATTTGGGCTTGGAGGTGCTCGGTCTTCTCATGCAGCTTGAAGATGGCCTCCTCGGTGTTCTTGGCATCCGGCTCGTAGTTGTTGGTGAACTCCGCGAGCATCTTGTGGCTAGCGTTGATTCCACGCTCCACCATCCCCTGGCATTTGAAAACTTGTTGCTCCATTGCTTCGAGCCTCGACTCCACGCTTCCGGTTCCCTTTGGTCCCTCAACATCGCGGATGTGCAGCAACCCATCACGCATCTCAATGGTCTAAGGGTGTCACAGCACCTCCGCGAGGTAAGGGTTGATCACCTTCTCGGAGAACTTGTCCTTGGAAGCACTTGGGGTCGTCATGATGATCTAGACATGTCAGAAAAACAGCTCAAAACAAGAACAAGGGAGATTTTCGTGATACGAGAGTCAAAACCTTCGGGAGAATATATAATGAATTTTTACCGACCAAAATACTTATCGTGCAAGAAAACAGAGTCCGGAGGTCACACGAGGTGCTCACGAGGTAGGGGGCGCACCCAGGGGGATAGGGCGCGCCCTCCACCCTCGTGGAGGCCTTGTGTCCTTCCCGGACTGCCACTTATTTTTCTATTTTTCTAAATATTCCAAAACGGAGAAATATTGCCTTAAAAATTGTTTTGGAGTCGGTTTACTTACAGTACCACATACCTATTCCTTTTCGGAGTCTGAAACGGAGAAATATTGCCTTAAAAATTGTTTTGGAGTTGGTTTCAACATTTATGGGATTACCTGAGATATAATGTTTGATCCTTTGACCGTTTACCACCTTCGGATTTGTGACTTCGAAGTTGTTGATTTTTATGGCACCGGAATGATAGAGCTCCTCGATAACGTAGGGACCTTCCCATTTAGAGAGAAGTTTTCCTGCAAAAAATCTTAAACGAGAGTTGTATAGCAATACATAATCACCTACATTAAACTCACGCTTTTGTATCCTTTTGTCATGCCATCTTTTAACTTTTTCTTTAAACAACTTGGCATTTTCATAAGCTTGGGTTCTCCATTCATCAAGTGAGCTAATATCAAATAACCTCTTCTCACAGGCAAGTTTGAAATCATAGTTGAGCTCTTTAATAGCCCAATATGCCTTATGTTCTAGTTCGAGGGGTAAGTGACATGCTTTTCCATAAACCATTTTATACGGAGACATACCCAGGATTCTTATATGCAGTTCTATAGGCCCATAATGCATCATCAAGTTTCTTGGACCAATTCTTTCTAGACCTATTAAAAGTCTTTTGCAAAATTAATTTGAGCTCTCTATTGCTCAATTCTACTTGACCACTAGACTGTGGGTGATATGGAGATGCAATTCTATGATTAACGTCATATTTAGCAAGCATTTTACGGAAAGCACCATGAATAAAGTGTGAACCACCATCAGTCATTAAATATCTAGGGACTCCGAACCTCAGAAAAATAACTTCCTTAAGCATTTTAATAGAAGTGTTATGATCAGCACTACTACTTGGAATAGCTTCTACCCACTTAGTAACGTAATCAACAGCAACTAAAATATGTGTATATCCATTAGAGGCAGGAAAAGGTCCCATATAATCAAAGCCCCAAACATCAAATGGTTCAATAACAAGTGAATAATTCATAGGCATTTCTTGACGTCTACTAATATTACCAATTCTTTGACATTCATCACAAGACAAAACAAACTTACGGGCATCCTTGAAGAGAGTAGGCCAATAAAAACCGGATTGCAATACCTTATGTGCAGTTCTATCTCCAGCGTGGTGACCTCCATAAGCTTCGAAGTGACACTTGCGTAGGATCTGTTCCTGTTCATGATCAGGTACACAACGTCTAATAACACCATCTACTCCTTCTTCATAAAGATGTGGGTCATCCCAAAAGTAATGTCGCAAATCATAGAAAAACTTTTTCTTTTGTTGGTATGTGAAGCTAGGTGGTATAAATTTAGCAACAATATAATTAGCATAATCAGCATAGCATGGAGTGCTACGAGAAGTGCTTATGACATTTAATTGCTCATCAGGGAAGCTATCATCAATAGGTAGTGGGTCATCAAGAACATTCTCTAACCTAGATAAGTTATTTGCAACGGGGTTCTCAGCTCCTTTTCTATCAACAATATGCAAATCAAATTCTTGCAGCAAGAGAACCCATCTAATAAGTCTAGGTTTTGCATCTTTCTTTTCCATAAGATATTTAATAGCAGCATGATCAGTGTGAATAGTTACTTTAGAGTCTACAATATAGGGTTTGAATTTATCACAAGCAAATACAACTGCTAAAAGTTCCTTTTCGGTAGTAGCATAATTTCTTTGAGCATTGTCTAGAGTCTTACTAGCATAATGGATAACATTTAATTTCTTATCAACTCTTTGCCCTAGAACAGCACCTACAACATAATCACTAGCATCACACATAATTCCAAAGGGTAAATTCCAATCAGGTGGCTGAACAACAGGGGCAGAGACTAATGCTTTCTTAAGTATTTCAAATGCTTCTACACAATCATCATCAAAGACAAATGGTACATCTTTTTGTAATAAATTAGTCAAAGGCCGAGAAATTTTTGAGAAGTCCTTAATGAACCTCCTATAAAATCCAGCGTGACCAAGGAAACTTATTATACCTTTGATGTCCTTGGGACATGGCATCTTTTCAATAGCATCAACTCTGGCTTTATCAACTTAAATACATCTTTCAGAAACTTTGTGCCCCAAGACAATACCTTCATTAACCATAAAGTGGCACTTTTCCCAATTTAGGACAAGATTAGTTTCTTCACATCTTTGCAAAACTCGATCAAGATTGCTCAAGCAATCATGAAAAGAGGAACCATAGACGGAAAAGTCATCCATGAAAACCTCACAAATTTTTTCACAAAAGTCAAAGAATATAGCCATCATGCATCTTTGAAAGGTAGCAGGTGCATTACATAAACCAAAAGGCATACGTCTATAAGCAAAAGTACCAAAAGGGCATGTAAAAGTAGTCTTTGATTGATCTTTAGCCGACATAGGTATTTGAGAGAAACCAGAATAACCATCTAGAAAGCAATAATGTGTATGTTTGCATAATCTTTCTAGCATTTGATCGATAAAAGGTACGGGGTAATGATCTTTCTTAGTAGCTTTATTTAATTTGCGGAAATCAATTACCATCCTATAGCCTATGACAATTCTTTGCGGGATCAATTCATCTTTATCATTAGGGACAACAGTAATACCTCCCTTCTTAAGGACACAATGGACAGGACTTACCCACTGACTATTAGCAACGGGATAAATTATACCTGCCTCCAGGAGCTTAAGTATTTCTTTTCTTACCACTTCTTTCATTTTAGGATTCAGACGTCGTTAAGGATCACGAACTGGTTTGGCATCCGCTTCCAAATTTATTTTATGTTGACATAGAGTGGGACTAATGCCCTTAAGACCATCCAGAGTATATCCAATAGCGACACGGTGCTTCTTCAGAGTTTTCAATAATCTTTCTTCTTCATGCTCTGAGAGATTAGCACTAATAATGACAGGATATATTTTCTTTTCATCAAGATAAGCATATTTAAGATTATTAGGCAACGGTTTAAGCTCAAACACAGGATCACCCTTGGGTGGAGGAGGATCCCCTAGGATCTCAACAGGCAAATTGTGTTGCAGAATAGGTTCCTGTTTAAAGAATACTTCATCTATTTCCCTTCTTTCATTCATGAACATATCATTTTCATGGTCTAGCAAATATTGTTCTAAAGGATCACTAGGAGGTACAGCAATAGAAGCAAGACCAATAATTTCATCCTTACAAGGCGATTCTTCCTCACGATGTTGTTTACTCAATTTAGAGAAATTAAACTCATGAACCATATCATCCAAGCCAATAGAACAACATTCTTTTCGCAGTCTATCTTAGCATTAACAGTACTCAAGAAGGGTCTACCAAATATAATGGGACAAAAGCTATCTTGTGGAGAACCAAGAATAAGAAAATCAGCGGGATATTTGTTTTTTCCACACAAGACTTCAACATCTCTAACAATTCCCATTGCAGATATAGTATCTCTATTGGCAATTTTAATTGTAACATCAATATCTTCTAACTCAGCAGGTGCAATATCATGCATAATTTCTTTGTATATGTCAATGGGTATTACACTAGCACTAGCACCCATATCACATAAGCCATGATAACAATGATCTCCTATTTTCACAGAAATAACAGGCACGCCTACCACAGATCTATGTTTATCTCTAGCACAAGGTTTAGCAATTCTAGCAGTTTCACCATAGAATTGAATAACATGCCCATCAATATTATCAGATAAGAGATCTTTAACAATAGCAATATTAGGTTCTACTTTAACTTGCTCAGGAGGTGTATAAGTTCTAATATTTCTTTTACGAATAGCAGTTGAAGCTTGAGCATGATCCTTCATTCTAACAGGGAAAGGTGGTTTCTCAACATAAGAAGTAGGAACAATAGGATCATTATAAGTGACAGTCTTTTCTTCAACTTTAATAGGTGCAGCTACTTTTACTTCTATGGGAGGATGATATTTAAACCACTTCTCCTTGGGGAGATCAACATAGGTAGCAAAAGATTCACACAGAGAAGCTACTATCTCAGAGTCAAGTCCATATTTAGTGCTAAACTTACGGAAAATATCGGTATCCATAAAAGATTTAACACAATCAAACTTAGGTGTCATACCTGACTCCTTACCTTCGTCGAGGTCCCAATCTTCAGAGTTGCGTTTAATTCTATCCAATAAATTCCATCTAAATTCAATAGTCTTCATCATAAAAGAGCCAGCACATGAAGTATCGAGCATGGTGTGATTGTCATCAGAAAGCCGAGCATAAAAACTTTGAACAATTATTTCTCTTGAGAGCTCATGATTGCGGCATGAATATAACATTGATTTAAGCCCCCCC
>NC_041383.1:125305994-125347811 GCF_002162155.2 Triticum dicoccoides | reverse complement strand
TTATATATATAATTGCGATCACGGTGAACAAGATGCATAGGGTAATACTATTGATGAAATTCCAGTTTCAATATTTTATAGTTCCATGATCTCGTATCATCACATAGCCTATACCATGTCAATGCATCTCCCTTCAAAGATAAAGGGAAGGCCTTCTTCTTAACAACATCATCGGGTATACGTGCAAGCTTCAATAGTCCACAAACTTCATCCACATAGAGTAGATGTTCATCAGGATGTTTTGTTCCATCTCCTGTAAAAGTGTTAGCTAGCAGTTTTTCCAGCATACTCGAAGGAATTTCAAAAGGAGTTTCATTTTCAATAGGTTCAGTAGGCTGAGGAGCAACTCTTTGCTCTACTGGACGGGGTGAAGATACCCCGAACAAGACCCTCAAAGAACTACTTTCCATAGTAACAAGTGACAGAAAATTTCAGCACACTATATAAATTTTTCCTTACCAAAGGCGCTACACTCCCCGGCAACGGTGCCAGAAAAGAGTCTTGATGACCCACAAGTATAGGGGATTTATCGTAGTCCTTTCGATAAGTAAGAGTGTCGAACCCAACGAGGAGCAGAAGGAAATGATAAGCGGTTTTTAGCAAGGTATTCTCTGCAAGTACTGAAATAAGTGGTAATAGATAGTTTTGTGACAAGATAAATCGTAACGAGCAACAAGTAAAAAAAGTAAATAAAGTGCAGCAAGGTGGCCCAATCCTTTTTATAGCAAAGGACAAGCCTGGACAAACTCTTATAATAGGAAAAAGCGCTCCCGAGGACACATGGGAATATCGTCAAGCTAGTTTTCATGACGCTCATATGATTCGCGCTCGGTACTTTGATAATTTGATATGTGGGTGGACCGGTGCTTGGGTGCTGTTCTTGCTTGAACAAGCATCCCACTTATGATTAACCTCTATTGCAAGCATCCAAAACTACAACAAAAGTATTAAGGTAAACCTAACCATAGCATGAAACATATGGATCCAAATCAGCCCCTTACGAAGCAACGCATAAACTAGGGTTTAAGCTTCTGTCACTCTCGCAACCCATCATCTACTTATTACTTCCCAATGCCCTCCTCTAGGCCCAAATAATGGTGAAGTGTTATGTAGTCAACGTTCACAAAACACCACTAGAGGCTAGACAACATACATCTTATCAAAATATTGAACGAATACCAAATTCACATGACTACTAATAGCAAGACTTCTCCCTTGTCCTCAGGAACAAACGTTACTACTCACAAAGCATATTCATGTTCATAATCAGAGGGGTAATAATATGCATAAAGGATCTAAACATATGATCTTCCACCAAATAAACCAACTAGCATCAACTACAAGGAGTAATCAACACTACTAGCAACCTACTAGCACCAATCCCGGACTTGGAGACAAGAGATGAACTAGGGTTTGTTGATGAGATGGTTCTAGTGAAGATGTTGATGAAGATTGCCCTCTCCTGATGAGAGGATCGTTGGTGATGACGTTGGTGATGATTTCCCCCTCCCGGAGGGAAGTGTCCCCGGCAGAACAGCTCTGCCAGAGCCCTAGATTGGTTCCGCCAAGGTTCCGCCTCATGGTGGCGGAGTCTCATCCCGAAAGGTTGCTTGATGTTTTTTTCTCATCGAAAGACTTCATATAGGAGAAGATGGGCGTCGGAGAGCCACCAGGGGGCCCACGAGGTAGGGGGTCGCGCCCCAGGGGGGCGCTCCCCACCCTCGTGAGCAGGGTGTGGGCCCCCTGGCCTTCATCTTTGGCGACAATTTTTCTTTATTTATTTTAAGATATTCCTGTTGGAAATATGCCCTAGAGGCAATAATAAAAGGATTATTATTATATTTCCTTGTTCATGATAATTGTCTTTTATTCATGCTATAACTGTATTATCCGAAAATCGTAATACACGTGTGAATACATAGACCATAACATGTCCCTAGTGAGCCTCTAGTTGACTAGCTCGTTGGTCAACAAATAGTCATGGTTTCCTAACTATGGACATTAGATGTCATTGACAACGGGATCACATCATTAGGAGAATGATGTGATGGACAAGACCCAATCCTAAGCATAGCACAAGATCGTGTAGTTCATTTTGCTAGAGCTTTTCCAATGTCAAGTATCTCTTCCTTAGACCATGAGATCGTGTAACTCCCGGATACCGTAGGAGTGCTTTGGGTGTACCAAACATCACAACGTAACTGGGTGACAATAAAGGTGCACTATAGGTATCTCCGAAAGTGTCTGTTGGATTGACACGGATCGAGACTGGGATTTGTCACTCCGTATTACGGAGAGGTATCACTGGGCCCACTCGATAGTGCATCATCATAATGATCTCAAAGTGACCAAGTGTTTGGTCATGGGATCATGCATTACGGTACGAGTAAAGTGACTTGCCGGTAACGAGACTAACGAGGTATTGGGATACCGACGATCGAGTCTCGGGCAAGTAACATACCGTCTGACAAAGGGAATTGCATACGGGGTTGATTGAATCCTCGACATCGTGGTTCATCCGATGACATCATCGAGGAGCATGTGGGAGCCAACATGGGTATCCAGATCCCGCTGTTGGTTATTGACCGGAGAGCCATCTCGGTCATGTCTGCATATCTCCCGAACCCGTAGGGTCTACACACTTAAAGTTCGACGATGCTAGGGTTATTAGGAAGACTTGTATGTGATTACCGAAAGTTGTTCGGAGTCCCGGATGGGATCCCGGACATCACGAGGAGTTCCGGAATGGTCCGGAGGTAAATATTTATATTTGGGAAGTTGTCATACGGACACCGGAAGGTTTCGGGGGCATATCGGTATTGTACCGGGGCCACCGGAAGGGTTCCGGGGGTCCACCGGGAGGGGCCACCCCTCCCAGGGGGGCCACATGGGCCGCGTGGGGCAGGAGCCAGCCCCTGGAGGGCTGGGCGCCCTCCCCCTTGGGCCCATGCGCCTAGGGTTGGGGGGGAACCCTAGAGGGGGCGCGCCCCTTGCTTGGGGGGCAAGTCCCCCCTCCCTGGCCGCCGCCCCCCCTCTAGATCCCATCTAGAGGGGCCGGCCCCCCTTGCCCCTTCCCCTATAAATAGAGGGGTGAGGGGAGGGCTGAACACCCAAGCCAAGGCACAGCCCCTTCCCTCCCCAACAACTCTCCTCCCCCGTTGTGTGCTTGGCGAAGCCCTGTCGGAGTACTGCCTCTCCACCATCATCACGCCGTCGTGCTGCTGCTGGAGCCTTCTTCCTCAACCTCTCCTTCCCCCTTGCTGGATCAAGAAGGAGGAGACGTCGCCCGTACCGTACGTGTGTTGAACGCGGAGGTGCTGTCAGTTCAGCACTTGGTCATCGGTGATCTGAATCACGGCGAGTACGACTCCATCATCACCGTTTCCTCGAACGCTTCCGTACGCGATATACAAGTGGTATGTAGATGCAAACTCACTCCCTTGACTCGTTTCTTAGATGAACTCATAGATGGATCTTGGTGAAACCGTAGGAAAATTTTTAATTTTCTGCAACGTTCCCCAACAGTGGCATCATGAGCTAGGTCTATGCGTAGTTCTCTATTGCACGAGTAGAACACAATTTTGTTGTGGGCGTAGATTTTATCAACTTGCTTGCCGCTACTAGTCTTATCTTGCTTCAGCGGTATTGTGGGATGAAGCGGCCCGGACCAACCTTACACGTACGCTTACGTGAGACCGGTTCCACCGACTGACATGCACTAGTTGCATAAGGTGGCTGGCGGGTGTCTGTCTCTCCCACTTTAATTGGAGCAGATTCGATGAAAAGGGTCCTTATGAAGGGTAAATAGAAGTTGACAAGATCACGTTGTGGTTACTCGTAGGTAAGAAAACGTTCTTTCTAGAACCCAATTGCAGCCACGTAAAAGATGCAACAACAATTAGAGGACGTCTAACTTGTTTTTGCAGCAATTGTCATGTGATGTGATATGGCCAGAAGTTGTGATGAATGATGAATGACATATTGTGATGTATGAGATCATGTTCTTGTAATAGGAATCACGACTTGCATGTCGATGAGTATGACAACCGGCAGGAGCCATAGGAGTTGTCTTTATTTTTGTATGACCTGCGTGTCATTGAAGAACGCCATGTAAATTACTTTACTTTATTGCTAAACGCGTTAGCCATAGAAGTAGAAGTAGTCGTTGGCGTGACAACTTCATGAAGACACAATGATGGAGATCATGATGATGGAGATCATGGTGTCATGCCGGTGACAAAGATGATCATGGAGCCCCGAAGATGGAGATCGAAGGAGTTGTATGATATTGGCCATATCATGTCACTACTATATAATTGCATGTGATGTTTATTATGTTTTATGCATCTTGTTTACTTAGAATGACGGTAGCAAATAAGATGATCCCTTATAATAATTTCAAGAAAGTGTTCCCCCTAACTGTGCACCGTTGCTAAAGTTCGTCATTTCGAAGCACCACGTGATGATCGGGTGTGATAGATCCTTATGTTCACATACAACGGGTGTAAGACAGTTTACACATGCAGAACACTTAGGGTTAACTTGACGAGCCTAGCATGTACAGACATGGCCTCGGAACACAAGAGACCGAAAGTTCGAACATGAGTCGTATAGAAGATACGATCAACATGGAGATGTTCACCGATGATGACTAGTCCGTCTCACGTGATGATCGGACACGGCCTAGTCGGCTCGGATCGTGTAACACTTAGATGACTAGAGGGATGTCTAATCTGAGTGGGAGTTCATTAAATAATTTGATTAGATGAACTTAATTATCATGAACTTAGTCTTAAACTTTTGCAAAATATGTCTTGTAGATCAAATGGCCAACGCTCATGTCAACATGAACTTCAACGCGTTCCTAGAGAAAACCAAGCTGAAAGATGATGGCAGCAACTATACGGACTGGGTCCGGAACCTGAGGATCATCCTCATAGCTGCCAGGAAACAATATGTCCTAGAAGGACCGCTAGGTGATGCACCCGTCCCAGAGAACCAAGACATTATGAATGCTTGGCAGACTCGCGCTGATGATTACTCCCTCGTTCAGTGCGGCATGCTTTACAGCTTAGAACCGGGGCTCCAAAAGTGTTTTGAGCAACACGGAGCATATGAGATGTTCGAGGAGCTGAAACTAGTTTTCCAAGCTCATGCCCGGGTCGAGAGATATGAAGTCTCCGACAAGTTCTATAGTTGTAAGATGGAGGAAAATAGTTCTGTCAGTGAGCACATACTCAAAATGCCTGGGTTGCACAACCGCCTGTCCCAGCTGGACATTAACCTCCCGGATGAGGCGGTCATTGACAGAATCCTTCAGTCACTCCCACCAAGCTACAAGAGCTTTGTGATGAACTACAATATGCAGGGGATGGTCAAGACCATTCCTGAAGTATTTTCAATGCTGAAGTCAGCAGAGGTTGAAATCAAGAAAGAACATCAAGTGTTGATGGTCAATAAGACCACTAAGTTCAAGAAGGGCAAGGGCAAGAAGAACTTCAAGAAGGACGGCAAAGATGTTGCCACGCCCGGTAAGCCAATTGCCGGGAAGAAGTCAAAGAATGGACCCAAGCCTGAAACTGAGTGCTTTTATTGCAAGGGGAAGGGTCACTGGAAGCGGAACTGCCCCAAATACTTAGCGGATAAGAAGGCCGGCAACACAAAAGGTATATTTGATATACATGTAATTGATGTGTACCTTACCAGTACTCGTAGTAACTCCTGGGTATTTGATACCGGTGCCGTTTCTCACATTTGTAACTCACAGCAGGAGCTGCGGAATAAGCGGAGACTGGCGAAGGACGAGGTGACGATGCGCGTCGAGAATGGTTCCAAGGTCGATGTGATCGCCGTCGGCACGCTACCTCTACATTTACCTACGGGATTAGTTTTAAACCTCAATAATTGTTATTTAGTGCCAAGTTTGAGCATGAATATTGTATCTGGATCTCGTTTAATACGAGATGGCTACTCATTTAAATCCGAGAATAATGGTTGTTCTATTTATATGAGAGATATGTTTTATGGTCATGCCCCAATGGTCAATGGTTTATTCTTAATGAATCTCGAACGTAATGTTACACATATTCATAGCGTGAATACCAAGAGATGTAAAGTTGATAATGATAGTCCCACATACTTGTGGCACTGCCGCCTTGGTCACATTGGTGTCAAGCGCATGAAGAAGCTCCATGCTGATGGACTTTTAGAGTCTCTCGATTATGAATCATTTGACACATGCGAACCATGCCTCATGGGCAAAATGACCAAGACCCCATTCTCCGGAACAATGGAGCAAGCAACCAACTTGTTGGAAATCATACATACCGATGTGTGCGGTCCAATGAGCGTTGAGGCTCGCGGAGGATATCGTTATGTTCTCACTCTCACTGATGACTTGAGTAGATATGGGTATGTCTATTTGATGAAACACAAGTCTGAGACCTTTGAAAAGTTCAATGAATTTCAGAATGAAGTAGAGAATCAACGTGACCGAAAGATAAAATTCTTACGATCGGATCGTGGAGGAGAATATTTAAGTCACGAGTTTGGTACACACTTAAGAAAATGTGGAATCGTTTCACAACTCACGCCACCTGGAACACCTCAGCGTAACGGTGTGTCCGAATGTCGTAATCGCACTCTACCGGATATGGTGCGATCTATGATGTCTCTTACCGATTTACCGCTATCATTTTGGGGATACTCTCTAGAGACAGCTACATTCACTTTAAATAGGGCACCGTCTAAATCCGTTGAGATGACACCGTATGAATTATGGTTTGGGAAGAAACCTAAGCTGTCGTTTCTAAAAGTTTGGGGATGCGATGCTTATGTCAAGAAACTTCAATCTGAAAAGCTCGAACCCAAGTCGGAAAAATGCGTCTTCATAGGATACCCTAAAGAAACCATTGGGTATACCTTCTACTTAAGATCCGAAGGCAAGATCTTTGTTGCCAAGAACGGATCCTTTCTGGAAAAAGAGTTTCTCTCGAAAGAAGTAAGTGGGAGGAAAGTAGAACTCGATGAAGTACTACCTCTTGAACAGGATAGTAGTGCAGCTCAGGAAAATGTTCCTATGATGCCTACACCAACTGAAGAGGAAAACAATGATGATGATCAAGGTACTTCGGATCAAGTTGCTACTGAACTTCGTAGGTCCACAGGGACACGTTCTGCACCAGAGTGGTACGGCAACCCTGTCCTGGAAATCATGTTGTTGGACAACGGTGAACCTTCGAACTATGAAGAAGCAATGGCGGGCCCAGATTCCAACAAATGGCTAGAAGCCATGAAATCCGAGATAGAATCCATGTATGAAAACAAAGTATGGACTTTGACTGACTTGCCCGATGATCGGCGAGCGATAGAAAACAAATGGATCTTTAAGAAGAAGACGGACACGGATGGAAATGTCACCATCTATAAAGCTTGACTTGTCGCTAAGGGTTATCGGCAAGTTCAAGGGATTGACTACGATGAGACTTTCTCTCCCGTAGCGAAGCTTAAGTCCGTCCGAATCATGTTAGCAATTGCCGCATACTATGATTATGAGATATGGCAGATGGACGTCAAAACGGCATTCCTTAACGGGCAACTTAAGGAAAAACTGTATATGATGCAGCCGGAGGGTTTTGTCGATCCTAAGAATGCTAACAAAGTATGCAAGGTCCAGCGATCCATTTATGGGCTGGTGCAAGCATCTCGGAGTTGGAACATTCGCTTTGATGAGATGATCAAAGCATTTGGGTTTACGCAGACTTATGGAGAAGCCTGCGTTTACAAGAAAGTGAGTGGGAGCTCTGTAGCATTTCTCATATTATATGTAGATGACATACTTTTGATGGGAAATGATATAGAATTATTGGACAACATTAAGGCCTACTTGAATAAGTGTTTTTCAATGAAGGACCTTGGAGAAGCTGCTTATATATTAGGCATCAAGATCTATAGGGATAGATCGAGACGCCTCATAGGTCTTTCACAAAGCACATATCTTGATAAGATTTTGAAGAAGTTCAAAATGGATCAGTCCAAGAAAGGGTTCTTGCCTGTACTGCAAGGTGTGAGATTGAGCTCGGCTCAATGCCCGACCATGGCAAAAGATAAAGAAGAGATGAGCGTCATCCCCTATGCCTCAGCCATAGGATCTATTATGTATGCCATGTTGTGTACCAGACCTGATGTAAACCTTGCCGTAAGTTTGGTAGGTAGGTACCAAAGTAATCCCGGCAAGGAACACTGGACAGCGGTCAAGAATATCCTGAAGTACCTAAAAAGGACAAAGGACATGTTTCTCGTTTATGGAGGTGACGAAGAGCTTGCCGTAAAGGGTTACGTCGACGCTAGCTTCGACACAGATCTGGATGACTCTAAGTCACAAACCGGATATGTGTATATGTTGAATGGTGGAGCAGTAAGCTGGTGCAGCTACAAGGAGAGCGTCGTGGCGGGATCTACATGTGAAGCGGAGTACATGGCAGCCTCGGAGGCAGCGCATGAAGCAATTTGGGTGAAGGAGTTCATCACCGACCTAGGAGTCATACCCAATGCGTCGGGGCTGATCAAACTCTTCTGTGACAACACTGGAGCTATTGCCCTTGCCAAGGAGCCCAGGTTTCACAAGAAGACCAGGCACATCAAGCGTCGTTTCAACTCCATCCATGAAAATGTTCAAGATGGAGACATAGATATTTGCAAAGTACATACGGATCTGAATGTCGCAGATCCGTTGACTAAACCTCTCTCGCGAGCAAAACATGATCAACACCAGAACTCTATGGGTGTTCGATTCATCACAATGTAACTAGATTATTGACTCTAGTGCAAGTGGGAGACTGTTGGAAATATGCCCTAGAGGCAATAATAAAAGGATTATTAATATATTTCCTTGTTCATGATAATTGTCTTTTATTCATGCTATAACTGTATTATCCGGAAATCGTAATACACGTGTGAATACATAGACCATAACATGTCCCTAGTGAGCCTCTAGTTGACTAGCTCGTTGGTCAACAGATAGTCATGGTTTCCTGACTATGGACATTAGATGTCATTGACAACGGGATCACATCATTAGGAGAATGATGTGATGGACAAGACCCAATCCTAAGCATAGCACAAGATCGTGTAGTTCATTTTGCTAGAGCTTTTCCAATGTCAAGTATCTCTTCCTTAGACCATGAGATCGTGTAACTCCCGGATACCGTAGGAGTGCTTTGGGTGTACCAAACATCACAACGTAACTGGGTGACAATAAAGGTGCACTATAGGTATCTCCGAAAGTGTCTGTTGGATTGACACGGATCGAGACTGGGATTTGTCACTCCGTATTACGGAGAGGTATCACTGGGCCCACTCGATAGTGCATCATCATAATGAGCTCAAAGTGACCAAGTGTTTGGTCATGGGATCATGCATTACGGTACGAGTAAAGTGACTTGCCGGTAACGAGACTAACGAGGTATTGGGATACCGACGATCGAGTCTCGGGCAAGTAACATACCGTCTGACAAAGGGAATTGCATACGGGGTTGATTGAATCCTCGACATCGTGGTTCATCCGATGACATCATCGAGGAGCATGTGGGAGCCAACATGGGTATCCAGATCCCGCTGTTGGTTATTGACTGGAGAGCCATCTCGGTCATGTCTGCATATCTCCCGAACCCGTAGGGTCTACACACTTAAAGTTCGGCGACGCTAGGGTTATTAAGAAGACTTGTATGTGATTACTGAAAGTTGTTCGGAGTCCCGGATGGGATCCCGGACGTCACGAGGAGTTCCGAAATGGTCCGGAGGTAAAGATTTATATATGGGAAGTTGTCATACGGACACCGGAAGGTTTCGGGGGCATATCGGTATTGTACCGGGGCCACCGGAAGGGTTCCAGGGGTCCACCGGGAGGGGCCACCCCTCCCGGGGGGGCACATGGGCCGCGTGGGGCAGGAGCCAGCCCCTGGAGGGCTGGGCGCCCCCCCCCCCTTGGGCCCATGCGCCTAGGGTTGGGGGGAACCCTAGAGGGGGCGCCCCCCTTGCTTGGGGGGCAAGTCCCCCCTCCCTGGCCGCCGCCCCCCCTCTAGATCCCATCTAGAGGGGCCGGCCCCCCTTGCCCCTTCCCCTATAAATAGAGGGGTTAGGGGAGGGTTGAACACCCAAGCCAAGGCACAGCCCCTCCCCTCCCCAACACCTCTCCTCCTCCGTTGTGTGCTTGGCGAAGCCCTGTTAGAGTACTGCCTCTCCACCATCATCACGCCGTCGTGCTGCTGCTGGAGCCTTCTTCCTCAACCTCTCCTTCCCCCTTGATGGATCAAGAAGGAGGAGATGTCGCCCGTACCGTACGTGTGTTGAATGCGGAGGTGTTGTCAGTTCATCACTTGGTCATCGGTGATCTGTATCACGGCGAGTACGACTCCATCATCACCGTTCCCTCGAACGCTTCCGTATGCGATCTACAAGTGGTATGTAGATGCAAACTCACTCCCTTGACTCATTGCTTAGATGAACTCATAGATGGATCTTGGTGAAACCGTAGGAAAAATTTTAATTTTCTGCAACGTTCCCCAACAATTCCGTGGAGTTTCAGGACTTTTGGAGTTGCACAGAATAGGTCTCCAATATTTGCTCCTTTTCCAGCCCAGAATTCCAGCTGCCGGCATTCTCCCTCTTCATGTAAACCTTGTAAAATAAGAGAGAATAGCCATAAGTATTGTGACATAATGTGAAATAACACCCCATAATGCAATAATTATTGGTATAAAAGCATGATGCAAAATGGACGTATCAGGGGGCAGCATAAGAGTCCATATGTGCAGCGCGTAAGAGATAGGCGCTGCACATTGATGTGTGGCGCCTAGATCATGGGCGCTGCAGTAGTGGATGTGCTACTGGAAACTAACATTTTCTCTCTGGACTGGCATGTCTAGATGTGCAGCTGATACGTCTCCGTCGTATCTACTTTTCCAAACACTTTTGCCCTTGTTTTGGACTCTAACTTGCAGGATTTGAATGGAACTAACCCGGACTGACGCTGTTTTCAGCAGAACTGCCATGGTGTTATTTTGGTGCAGAAATAAAAGTTCTCAGAATGACCTGCAAATCCATGGAGCAACTTTTCAGAATTAATAAAAAATGCTGGCAAAAGAATTAGCGTCAGGGGGCCCACACCCTGGTCACGAGGGTGGGGGCGCGCCCCCTCCCCTAGGGCGTGCCCCCTGCCTTGTGGGCCCCCTGGACGTCCACCGACCTCAACTCCAACTCCATATATTCGCTTTCGTGGAGAAAAAAAGAAGAGAAGAAGGGTTCATCGCGTTTTACGATACGGAGCCGCCGCCAAGCCCTAAAATCTCTTGGGAGGGTTGATCTGGAGTCCGTTCGGGGCTCCGGAGAGGGGAATCTGTCGCCGTCGTCATCATCAACCATCCTCCATCACCAATTTCATGATGCTCACCGCCGTGCATGAGTAATTCCATCGCAGGCTTGCTGGATAGTGATGGGCTCGATGAGATTTACCATGTAATTAAGTTAGTTTTGTTAGGGTTTGATCCCTAGTATCCACTATGTTCTGAGATTGATGTTGTTATGACTTTGCTATGCTTAATGCTTGTCACTAGGGTCCGACTGCCATGATTTCAGATCTTAACCTATTATGTTTTCATGAATATATGTGAGTTCTTGATCCTATCTTGCAAGTCTATAGTCACCTATTATGTGTTATGATCCGTTAACCCCGAAGTGACAATAATCGGGATACTTACCGCTGATGACCGTAGTTTGAGGAGTTCATGTATTCACTAACTGTTAATGCTTTGGTCCGGTTCTCTATTAAAAGGAGTTCTTAATATCCCTTAGTTTCCATTAGGACCTCGCTGCCACGGGAGGGTAGGATAAAGATGTCATGCAAGTTCTTTTCCATAAGCACGTATGACTATATTCGGAATACATGCCTACATTATATTGATGAATTGGAGCTAGGTCTGTGTCACCCTATGTTATAACTATTACATGAGGGATCGCATCCAACATAATTATCCATCACTGATCCAATGGCTACAAGCTTTTCACATATTGTGCTTTGCCTATTTACTTTACCGTTGCTACTATTACAATTACTACAAAACCGCTACTGTTACTTTTGTTATTGCTACCGTTACTTCTATACTACTTTGCTACTAAATACTTTGCTGTAGATACTAAGTTATCCAGGTCTGGTTGAATTGACAACTCAACTGCTAATACTTGAGAATATTCTTTGGCTCCCCTTGTGTCGAATCAATAAATTTGGGTTGAATACTCTACCCTCGAAAACTGTTGCGATCCCCTATACTTGCGGGTTATCAAGACTATTTTCTGGCACCGTTGCAGGGGAGCATAGCTCTATTCTTTGAGTCACTTTGGATTTATATCTGTTGATCACTATGAAGAACTTGAAAGATCAAAGAACTAAAATTTATCCCTCAACTACGAGGGGAGGTAAGGAACTGCCATCTAGCTCTGCACTTGATTCTCCTTCCGTTATGAGTAAACTTGTGACACCTAAACCTGCTTCTGCTATTAATTCTGATATGTCGCATGTTATTGCTGATGCCACTTCTGCTATGCATGATACTTGTGATGAAACTACTTCTATGCTTGATACTACTGTGCCATTAGGTGAATTTCTTGATGAACAACTTTCTGGGGCTAGGGAGAATGAAATTATTGAAACTGATAATATTGATGATAGTGATGATGAAGGTTCTCCCCCTAGATATGAATTGTCTGTTGTTCCTGAGGGTTATGTTATGGATGAAGAAACTTCTAGAGATTTTCTTGCTTGCAATGATAGATCAGATCTTAAGAAATTATTAGCCAAGCTGAAACAAAAGACTCAGAATGCTAGAATGAAACATGACCCTGCTTTTGCTACTTCACCTATCTTTGTTATTGATAAGTATTATGAATTCTCTGTTGATCCTGAGATAATTACTTTAGTTGAATCTGATCCTTTGTATGGCACTGAATCTGAAACTGTAGTGGCACATCTTACTAAGTTAAATGATATAGCCACCCTGTTTACTAATGATGAGAAATCTGGCTATTACTATATCCTTAAAATATTTCCTTTCTCATTAAAGGGTGATGCTAAGACATGGTTTAATTCTCTTGATCCTGGTTGTCTCGTAGTCCCCAGGATATGATTTACTACTTCTCTGCTAAATATTTCCCTGCTAATAAGAAACAAGCTGCCTTGAGGGAAATATATAATTTTGTGCAAATCGAAGAAGAGAGTCTTCCACAAGCTTGGGGGAGGCTTCTCCGATTACTTAATGCTTTGCCTGATCATCCTCTTAAGAAAAATGAAATACTTGGTATCTTCTATAATGGACTAACCGATGCTTCCAAGGACCACTTGGATAGTTGTGCTGGTTGTGTTTTCAGGGAAAGGACAGTCGACCAAGCTGAATTGCTATTAAATAATATGTTGGCAAATGAAAATAATTGGGCACCTCTTGAACCAACTCCTAAGCCAACTCCGAAGAAAAGAGGTGTTCTATTTCTCTGTCCTGAAGATATGCAAGAGGCAAAGAAATCTATGAAAGAGAAAGGTATTAAACTAAATATGTTAAAAATTTACCTCCTGTCGAAGAAATTCATGGCCTCAATATACCACCTAAAGAAATGCAAGGTCTTGATAACCCGACACAGGTAGTGAAGGTAAACTCTCTTTATAGATATGATAAATTTGAAATCCCGTCTACTAAGTTTGCTAGCCAATGCTTAGATGAATTTGATGATTTTATGGATAAACAAGAAAATTTCAATGATTATGTTAGTAGACAATTGAAAAATAATGCTTATATGATTGGACGCTTGAGTGATTATATGTCTAGAGTTAAGGGTGAACTTAAACTCACTAGTAAACATGTTTCTATGGTAACTACTCAAGCCGAACAAGTACTTAAGGCTCAGAATGAATTGCTCGATGAATTAAATAATAAACATGACTTTGTTGTTAGAGTGGCTACTAGAACTGGTAAAATGACTCAGGAACCTTTGTATCCTGAAGGCCACCCTAAGAGGATTGAACAAGATTCTCAAAAAAATAATATAGATGCTCTTAGTTCTTCTAAAAAGAAGAAAAAGAAAAATGATAGGGCTTTGCATGCTTCTAGTGAACCTATTGTAGAAACACCTGAGAATCCTGATGATACTTCTATCTCTGATGCAGAAACACAATCTGGAGATGAACATGAACCTAATGATAATGCTAATAATGATGTTCATGTAGATGCTCAACCTAGCAATAACAACGATATAGAAATTGAACCTGTTGTTGATCTTGATAACCCATAATCAAGAAATCAACGTTATGATAAAAGAGACTTTGTTGCTAGGAAGCATGGTAGGGAAAGAGAACCATGGGTCCAGAAACCCATGCCTTTTCCTCCTAAACCATCCAAGAAAAAGGATGATGAGTAATTAGAGTGCTTTGCTTAAATGATTAGACCTATCTTCTTACGTATGCGCTTAACCGATATGCTTAAAACAAACCCTTATGCTAAATACATGAAATATATCATAACAAATAAAAGAAAAATACCTGAAGCTGAAATCTCCACCATGCTTGCCAACTATACCTTTAAGGGTGGAATACCTAAGAAACTTGGTGATCCCGGAGTACCCACTATACCATGCTCCATCAAAAGAAATTATGTTAAAACTGCCTTATGTGATCTAGGAGCCGCTGTCAGTGTTATGTCTCTTTCCTGATACCATAGACTTGAATTAAGTAAGTTGATACCTACTGAGATATCTTTGCAAATGGCTAATAAATCAACTGCTATACCTGTCGGTATTTGTGAGGACGTGCCTGTTGTTGTTGCGAATGTTACTATCTTAACAGACTTCGTTATTCTTGATATTCCTGAGGATGACAGTATATCGATTATCCTTGGTAGACCCTTTTTAAATACTGCAGGTGCTGCTATCGATTGCAACAAAGGCAATTTCACCTTTCATGTTAATGGTAATGAGCATACGGTACACTTTCTGAGGAAACAACCTCAAGTTCACAACATAAATTCTATTGGAAAAATTCCATCAATTATATTTGGAGGTTTTGAATTTCCTCTTCCTACTGCAAAGAAAAAGTATGATATTCTTATTATTGGGGATGTTCATATCCCCATTGAGGTAACCTAGTGTCACTTCGAAATTTCTCCGGTTTCATGTGATTCGGAATGAGTTTGTTAACAAGACTTGATCAACCTTGTTAGTGGATTCCTTTTGATGAGCATCAGATGGATGAAGCTAGAAGGCACAACCTTTTTTACCCTCTCTTTACTTTCTGTTACTTATCATAAATAAAGTAGAAATAGTATATTTTGACTGTTTTCTGAATTATCTATGCAATAAAAAAATATCCCGAAAATAAAAGTTCTCCAAATGCCATGCCAATTTAATATGATTTTTCTGGAATATTTGAGAATATCTGGCACTGAGAACACAGCAGGGGAGCAAACACCTGGCCACGAGGGTCCAGGGCGTGCCCCCTGCCTCGTGGGCCCATGGTGGCTCCCCTCCACTTATTTCTGCACCCACACACTCCATCTTCCTTCCAAAAAATCACTACCTAGCTAAAGCACGAGTTCTAGCTCATTTTGCTACCATTTTCGATCTCCTTGATCAAAGCTCCATTCACAAAGCTGCTTTGGGGGTTTGTTCTTTGGTATGTGACTCCTCCAATGATCCAATTAGTTTTTGTTTTAGTGCTTTATTCATTGCAAATTCTTGCTGCTTAGGTGACCCTGTTCTTGAGGTTGCATGTTAAATTTATGAGGTCCCAAGTAATTCTAATGCATGATAGAGGCTCTAGGCACTTGTGGGAGTAGTTGCTATCAATTATATTGAGTTTGTTTCACTTTTATTTTGAGTCACTACATTTTTTTTAGAAAATTTGCAGAGGAAGAAATATGTTCAGGGAAATGTACCCAGGTGGTTCTTCAAGAAAGAAAGGACCCCGGCTCGCGATACGTGAGCAGGACGACAAACCACCAAGGGAAGCTGACGTGCGGCCTTGTGAGTGGCCGTTTTATGATCAAAGCAGGCATCAAGGATGAATTCGATGCATATGTGCGTAATGCTGACCTTGAGGAATTCATGCAAGATAAGTGCCTTCAATACCAATACTTAACTGATTCATTTGTGAGAAGGTTTAAATTTACATCCTCGCGCAATTCTCAAAGTGTCCTGTTTGATATTTATGATAAATCATATACCATGGACCTAGAAGATTTTACTACTTCTTGCAAACTCCCGCAGTGGGGAAGTGTTAATGAACCTCGTAAATCTGAATATAAAGACGTTCTTGCTAGTATTACTGTGGGGGAATCTAGATAAATAACACAAGCTACCATAGGGAGCATTCATATTCCTTCTATACATTATTTTGCTCTCTTCATTGGTAGATGCATTAACGGTAAAGATGAAGCATGTCATATGTGTGTTCCTGATCTTTGTGTTCTCAAGAGTGCTGTATTAGGTGATAAACAATACAACTTGGGGGAAATTGTTGCACGTAGGTTACATCATAATGGTCTAGCTGGAGACTTGTTTGGAGGAATTTATGCGACCCGTGTGGCCAATTATCTTGATATACCTATACATGAAAATGATACGGAGTTGCTTCCCGCTTATTTAGATTATAATTCCATGGTTAGTCATCATTTTCTTGAGAGGAATGAACAATTCCTCCAGTATCGACTAATCTTTGACAGACGTCATGCTGTCCATATTACTCTCCCTGCTCCTACCTGTCGTGGTTCTAAGTCTGACAGTAGTGTGGGGGGTACTAAGGAGAGGCAAGATCCTAGCTATGGAGTAGTTGTGCACAACAAGAGTTTTACGAGTTCAGGCCCTTCTAGGAAGAAGTAACAGCCCTACGTCTCAGAGCCTGGAGGCGGTCGACTGGATTATATGTGTGAGAGTTACAGGGGTGCCAACCCTTCGGCCAGTGGAGGGGGGGTGGCTTATATAGAGGATGCCAAGACCCCAGCCAGCCCACGTAGCGGAGGGTTTAAAGTACATTAAGGCCTGGCGTTACTGGTAACGCCCTACATAAAGTGTCATCATGACCATAAAGACTACTTAATTACAGACCGTTTGGATACAGAGTACATCTTGAACTCCAGGTGGTCGAGTGAGTCTTCATGGTCGAGTGTCTTCAAGTTCGTCGAGTGTTTTCCAGTCAGTCGAGTGGAGTCCCTCTAGGTTGATTGGAAGATGGCTTCTTCTAAAGATGTCCTCGGGGAGGGTACCTGGGACAGGTTCATGACCCTACCCCAGGTACATGACTTCATCATTAGCCCCCGAATGGATCGAGGTTTGAGTGTGGAAGGAGTTGATAATCTTCCGACCTGTTTTCTAGTGCTGTAAATGTGTCTTACTCTAGATCAATGACTTTTACGTGAGGGTGTCAACTTTCTTTCAGTCGCCTTGATCCATTCTTTATATCTGTCGAGTGAACTTTTATAAACTTGGAGATTTCCGAGCGACGGATCGCAGGAGATCTTCCGTCTGACAAGTTGCCCAGCGGTTAGCGGATTTAGTGGGATCCAAATTTCGGGAAGCACGCGAAGCGGAGAAGGCCGCAGTACTCGGATGGGATAAGACAGAGACGCCTTGATTCTCGTGCCGCCTTTTTCGCCACGTATCGCTCGCGCGACTGTTTCGGGATTTGACAGGATTGCCCGGGCCCACCAGTCAGCCACTCGGAAGCGACTCCATATAAGGAACCGGGCGGAGGTTTTTGAACAGTGCTCCCTCATTTTCCCCTCCCCCGTCTTCAGATTCATCCGCTGCACTTGCCATCTGTTCAGCGTCGTTGCTCCGTACCAGCCTCGTCGGCGGCAATGGTGAAGGAGAAGACAGCGGCTTTGGAGCGGGCGAAGAAGGCGACGGCGAAGGAGAAGGGGAGAGCAACCAGTCGGGGTGGATCCTCGTCGCAGTCCCGCCTGCCACAAGGTTGGATCCAGAGGGATTGGATCCGCTCGACCATCACCCAGAAGGATCTCGACGAGCTGGCCAACGAAGGGCTGATCGAGCACGGAGCAGCGAGGCTTCCGGGGACGAAGTGGCAGCCGCAGCCTCAGGAGGGTGAGTGTGTCCTCCTAGCGACTCATGTCGATCGTGGGTTTTCTTTGCCGCCGCATCTTTTCTTTCGGGGGTTTCTGAACTTCTTCGGGGCTCAGCTCCACCACTTCACACCCAATTCCATTGCCTATCTCGCCGCTTTCGTGTCTTTGTGCGAAAACTTCTTAGGTTGTTGACCGCACTGGGGCCTTTTCAAACACATATTCACTTGTCGCTCTCAGACGGTGAAAAAGGCTAATCCAAATGACGAGAGAACCCAAGTAATCCAGATGTGTGGGGGTCTTGGGGTCTAGATGAGGAGTAAGAGTGTTTTTCCGGCTATGACCCTTCCCGAGTCAGTTAGAGGGTGGCAGTCGACCTGGTTCTACTGCCGAGACCAGTCGACGCTAGGGCAGTCGACTGGGCTCCCTCCCTTCTCCATGACTCGAGTGAACAAGCCGTCTTCTCTGAAAGTAGTCCCGGAGGAGAAGGCTCAGGTTAAAATGTTGATGGAGCGGGTAGTCCAACTCATTCGCGACAGTGTGACTGGCATGAATCTTCTGGAGGTTTTCCTTCGACGGCGCATCCAACCACTCCAGTACCGGGGCCACCCGATGTGGTTGTAATCTGGTACTGAAAACACCACTCGGGTCCACCCAGAAGAGGTCGACGATGTCACACTGGAGAGGTGGATGACTGCCATCACAGGGAACAAGGACAACCCTCATGGGGCCAGGAGGATCCCGCCATTTGACCAATCTTATGAGCCAGAGAAGGTATGACCACTTATCTCCGACTGTAATCATGTTTCGTCCATTCTGTTTCGCTACAGGTCAGTCGATCGACTTTTGTCTTGTTTGTTGTCCTTCAGGCTACCACTGAGTTGTATTCGATGCCCAACAGGGCGCAAGCACAGAACGAGGAGGAGGAAGGAAGTGGAGGTGAAAGTCAGGAGGAGTGGGAATCGGATGGCGATGAGGGTGATGAAGATGCAGGCTCCGATGAGGAGGAGGAGGAGGAGGAAGAGGAGGAGGAAGTTGCGCCTCCCCGTTCTGAGAGAAGGTCCAAGATTGCCCATGACCCTGCGGTCGAGCGCGGCAAGGGGGCCGCGCCTGTTGTGCAATCGACCAAGCGTCCTCGGACGACCTCTCTGGCGTCGATTGAGAAAGCACCGAAGCAATCTCGAGTGGTGCTGTCGAGGCCGATGAAGGTTTTGCCAAAGATGAAGATGGTGATTCCCACTATTTCTGGGTAATGTCATAACTTGTGTCCTCTTGTTTCTCATGGATTTATTCTTGGTCGATTCGTTAGCTGATCGACTGATTTCTGAAACTACAGTGCTGCTACTTCTGATACCTCGGCCAGACCTGATGATCAAGAAATGGAGGATGCCGTCACTTCCAACCCTGGTATGACCTTTGAAGTTTCGTTTTCAGTCGGTGGGATCTTTGTTTTTAACTTTGACTCTTTTCTGCAGCTCCATCTAATATCATCATTGATCTTCCCGATGATGATGAAGACGAGGAACCACTGAGGCAGAGGAGGAATAGGAGAGCGTCTGCTCGCAAGGCAGCTCACGTCGTATTAGCACCTGAGATGTTACAGAGGGGGACAACGTCACTCGGCCTACCGTATCCTTTGCGGTGCCGCTGACGAGTGCTCGCCCTTTGTCGTCGAGTGCTGGTCAGCCTTCACTTTTCTCTACCCACCACGTCCCTGAAGACCAAGCAAGCGCTGCTAAAGAAGCCATATGCCAGGCGGGGGTTATGATGGAGCAAGTGAAGGCGATCCGAGACGCCAGTCAAGCAGCTTATGACGCCAGTTCAGCCCTTCAGAGCAATGTTCAGGTTGGTCGATCACTGCCTGTTCTGTTAGGATATGGTATCTGAAAACTTGTCTTTCTAAAAATCTTAGTATCTGTCGTACGCCCACTGGGTGTGTCGATCGAGAATCTGGATTGGTGGGGGCACGCTGAGTGCACCCACTGGGTGTAGTCCCCAAGGCTATGGTCGACTGCTGGCAGTGGACCATAGTCTTTATGTCTTGAGTTTTTCTTTTTCTCATTACTGTCTTCACTCGATCTGGTCGAATGGAATCATAAACCGGCGGGGCACCCTGAGTGTCGATTGAGAATCTGGATTGGTAGGGGCACGCTGAGTGCACCCACTGGGTGTAGTCCCCAAGGCTATGGTCGACTGCTGGCAGTGGACCATGGTCTTTATGTCTTGAGTTTTTCTTTTTCTCATTACTGTCTTCACTCGATTTGGTCGAATGGAATCATAAATCGGTGGGGGCACGCTGAGTGCACTCACTGGGTGTAGTTCCTGAGACTGTGGTCGACTGCTGGCAGTCGACTATGGTGTGAAGAACACACCCTCTCTTTCTCTTTTTTGGTCGACTGACCGACTCTGAGTCTAGCTGATAGAACTAGTGGGGGCACGCTGAGTGCACCCACTAGGTGTAGTCCCCGAGACTACAGTTGAATGTTTAGATTCAGCTGTAGTCTTAGAAATACTACGATTTTTCTCTTAGTCACTCGGAAGTGACCTATCTTTGAAATCTGTCGATTGGTTTTTTGCAGAGATCTTGCGAGCTTGCAGCTCGTTATACTGAATTGGAGAACAAGCATATCCAACTCGAACTTGACCTGAAGCTTGTCCAGGAGAACTTCACGAAGGCGAAGGAGGAGACAAAAGGTATGTTTGGTAAGAATCTTGATGACTGTCTTTGCTTCTTGTCCGTCCCCGAGTCTGATCTTATTGTGATTTTACAGATAAACTGAGGGATGCTCTGAAGAAGAAGGACCTTGACCTCGCCGAGGCACAGAAAGCGGCTTCGGACAAGATGAAACTTGCAGAAGAGAAGTTGGCTTCGGTCAGCAAACTTGAAGAGGAGAATGCCACTCTGAAAGCTGCTCTCGACGCGACCAACAAGGAGGTCACCCAACAGAAGCGTGAGAAGATAGCCCTGAGTGACAAGGCTAGCGAACTGGCGAGAAAGAAGAATGACTTGGAGGTTTATCTGGGAGGGCTCGCCAAGAAGTTATTCCTCATGCTCGAAGGTAACCCCTTATATCCGACTGGTAATCACTGACTTTGTGGGAACATTATCTTATCCTTGGACCACATCCATAGAATTCTGCCAAAACTTTGAAGAAGAGATTAGTCCAGTGGAGACTGGCTTGGACCCCATCAACTCTCCCGTGAAGGATGAAGCTGCCATGAACGTGCTCCGACTTGAGTCTCGCGTTGCTGCTGTTGTTGACTATCTTGCAAGGCTGAAGGTTGCAACGTCACATATCGACACGGCGCTCTGGCCAGGAGAAGCACTTCAGAACAACCTTGAGTCCTTGATGACTCGACTGAACAAAGTTCCAAGTCGAGTGCACGAATGGAAGAAGTCTTCTGCCAGATGCGGTGCCGATGTTGCTCTATCTATGGTTCGTGTTCACTGCAAGGATGCGCGAGAGGACAAGCTGGCAGCTCTCAAGGTGGCCAACACCAAGAAGCATGACTTCCGATCCTTCATGGAGACCTTCATCGCCGCTGCCACTCGGATCGCAGATGGAATCGACCTGGACGAGTTTGTTGCGCCTTCCAGCCCTCCGCAGGAGGGGTAAAAAACTTCTATGCTTGATGCTTTGAATTTGCCTCGGAATGCCGAGTGATTTTTGTAACCGATAAACCTTAACAGGCTTGATGCCTGAGCGCTTCTGGATCCATAGGACGCTATCCGAACTTGGTTTGCCGTTGAATATGTTTGCTTCTGCTTTCGAACAATCATCATCCTTTTCTTGGAATATATACTAGTGTCTGTGATGCTCTTTTGCAGGTAGGGACGAAGCACAAATTGCAATCGACTTGTACTCGTCATGTTTAGGCGAGTGCTGGGCTGCAGCTAAGCCCCTGAGTGGGAGGTTTGTTCTCCACTCGATAGGATTTTCGAAACTTGGGCGAGCACTGGGCTGCAGCTAAGCCCCCGAGTGGGAGGTTTGCTCTCCACTCGGTAGGATTTTAAAAACTTAGGCGAGCACTGGGCTGCAGCTAAGCCCCCGAGTGGGAGGTTTGCTCTCCACTCGGTAGGATTTTAGAAACTTAGGCGAGCACTGGGCTGCAGCTAAGTCCCCGAGTGGGAGGTTTGCTCTCCACTCGGTAGGATTTTAGAAACTGAGGCGAGCACTGGGATGCAGCTAAGCCCCCGAGTGGGAGGTTTGCTCTCCACTCAGTAGGATTTTAGAAACTTAGGCGAGCGCCGGGCTGCAGCTAAGCCCCCGAGTGGGAGGTTTGCTCTCCACTCGGTAGGATTTTCGTGGCATAGCTTTGGACGAGAAGGTAGCAGTCGACCTGCGCTTCGTCCTCCTTGCGGAGCGCATGTTGGATTTGTGGCGTAGCTCGGAAGGAGAAGGCAGGAGTCGACCTGCGCCTCGTCCTCCTTGCGGAGCGCATGTTGTATTTGTGGCGTAGCTCGGAAGGAGAAGGCAGGAGTCGACCTGCGCCTCGTCCTCCTTGCGGAGCGCACGTTGTATTTGTGGCGTAGCTCGGAAGGAGAAGGCAGGAGTCGACCTGCGCCTCATCCTCCTTGCGGAGCGCACGTTGTATTTGTGGCATATCTTGGAAGGAGAAGGCAGGAGTCGACCTGCGCCTCGTCCTCCTTGCGGAGCGCACATTGTATTTGTGGCGTAGCTCGGAAGGAGAAGGCAGGAGTCGACCTGCGCCTTGTCCTCCTTGCGGAGCGCACGTTGTCTTTTATACTTAGGCGAACTCTAGGTTGCAGCTAAGCCCCCGAGTGGAAGGCTGGCTTACCACTCGGTAGGGTTTTAAAATACTTAGGCGAGCACTGGGCTGCAGCTAAGCCCCCGAGTGGGAGGTTTGCTCTCCACTCGGTAGGATTTTGTTTTAACTTAGGCGAGTACTTGGACTGCAGCTAAGCCTCCGAGTGGAAGGCTGGCTTACCACTCGGTAGGATTTTGTTTAAACTTAGGCGAAACGGGTTCGCAGCTAAGCCTCCAAGTGGAAGGATGTCTTACCACTCGGTAGGATTTTTTACAAACTTAGGCGAAATGGATTCGTAGCTAAGCCACCCACTGGGGGACTGATTTATGTGAACAAAAGTAATAACAATCACTGGGAAAATTATGAAACTCTTGTCTTTGATAAATAAACTACAGAAGTACTTTTATTACAACTCATCCGAGTGAATACTAAGTATAAAAGGGTCGGAGCAGATCCGCATTCCAAGCTCGTGGCTCATCAATCTGGCGATCGACGTTGTAAAGACGATATGCTCCGTTGTGGAGAACTTTGGTAACAATGAAGGGGCCTTCCCAAGTAGGGGCGAGTTTGTGTGGCTTCTGTTGGTCCACTCGGAGGACCAAGTCTCCTTCTTGGAAGGCTCGGTTCTTCACATTTCTGGCGTAGAATCGACGCAAGTCTTGCTGATAGATGGTCGATCGGATCATGGCCATCTCTCTTTCTTATTCTAGAAGGTCGACTGCGTCCTGCCGGGCTTGTTCTGCTTCAGCTTCAGAGTAGAGCTCGACTCGCGGTGCATTGTGAAGCAGGTCACTTGGCAGAACCGCCTCAGCTCCGTAGACCAGAATGAACGGAGTCCTCCCAGTCGACCGATTTGGAGTAGTCCTCAATCCCCAAAGAACTGATGGAAGTTCGTCGACCCACGCGCCTGCTGCGTGCTTGAGGTCGCGCATCAACCGGGGTTTCATTCCTTTGAGAATTAGGCCGTTTGCTCTTTCTGCTTGTCCATTCGACTGGGGGTGTGCGACTGAAGCATAGTCGACTCATGTGCTTGGGAAGCGCAGAAGGCTTTGAATTGATCGGACTCGAAGTTTGACCCATTATCAGTGATGATGCTATGCGGAACTCCATATCTGAATATTAATTCTCTAATGAAGCTGATGGCAGTGCCAGCATTAAGATTTTGAATGGGCTTGGCCTCGATCCACTTGGTGAACTTGTCGACTGCCACCAGTACATGGGTGAAGCCGCTCCTGCCAGTTCTCAGCGGTCCAACCATATCTAAACCCCAAACAGCGAAAGTCCAGACGATCGGGGTGGTCTTCAGGGCTGAGGAGGGTTTGTGTGACATGTTGGAGTAGAACTGACATCCTTCACACTTGTCGACTATCTCTTTCGCCAGTTCATTTGTTCTGGGCCAGTAAAAACCCGCTCGGTATGCTTTAGCCATGATGGTCCGAGAGGACGCATGATGGCCACAGGTCCCCGAGTGGATGTCATTGAGAATCATTCGACCCTCCTCCGGTGTTATGCATTTCTGGCTGACTCCAGTCGTACTTTCTCTATACAACTGTCCCCTCATGACAGTAAAGGCTTTGGATCGACGGACGACCTCTCGAACCTCTTCTTCATTCTCTGGGAGCTCTTTCCTTAGAATATACGCGATATAGGGCACTGTCCAATCGGGAGTGATAACGAGAACTTCCATGATTAAGTCGACCACAGCTGGGACCTCGACTTCAGTCGGATCTGTGGCGCTTTTTGGCTGCGGAGCTTCTTCACTGAAAGGATCTTCTTGAATTGACGGCGTGTGAACATGCTCCAAAAACACGCCACTTGGGATGGCTTCTCTTTTGGAACCTATCTTCGCCAAGTCATCGGCTGCTTGATTTTTCAGTCGGGGGACGTGATGGAGCTCTAATCCCTCAAATTTCTTCTCCAGCTTTCTGACTGCATTGCAGTAACCAGTCATGGCTGGGCTTCTGACGTCCCACTCCTTCATCACTTGGTTCACCACTAAATCCGAGTCACCATAGACCATGAGGCGACGGACGCCGAGTGAAATGGCCATACGCAACCCATACAAGAGTGCTTCGTATTCTGCTTCATTGTTGGAAGAATCAAAGTGAATCTGGAGTACATATCTGAGCTTATCTCCTCGGGGGGAAACCAACACTAACCCGGCACCGGAACCATTCAGCATTTTAGAGCCATCGAAAAACATAGTCCAGTGCTCCGAGTGAACTTGAGTCGGTAACTGCTGTTTAGTCCACTCGGCGAGGAAATATGCTATTGCTTGGGACTTGATAGCTTTCTTTGCCTCAAATCTGATATCCAGGGGAAGAAGTTCAATCGCCCATTTTGCCACTCGGCCAGTTGCATCTCTGTTGTGCAGAATCTCTGATAAGGGGGCGTCGCTGACGACTGTGATGATATGGTCAGAGAAGTAGTGAGCAACTTTCTTCGTGGTCATATAAATCCCATATACAAGCTTCTGATAATGAGGGTATCGTTGCTTTGATGGGGTGAGGACTTCAGAAATGTAATATACTGGGCGCTGAACTTTGAAGGCTTTCCCTTCTTCTTCCCGCTCAACCGTAAGTACAGTACTGACGACTTGTCCTGTGGCTGCAATGTAAAGCAGCAAAGGATCTTTGCTGATCGGGGCAGCAAGCACCGGCTGGGTGAAAGCAGGGTTTTTAACTCTGCAAACGCTGCGTCAGCTTCAGGAGTTCACTCGAACTTGTCTGACTTCTTCATCAGTCGATAAAGAGGCAATGCCTTCCCACCGAGACGAGAGATGAATCGACTTAAAGCGGCCAAGCAACCAGTAAGCTTCTGAACATCGTGCACACGCACAGGTCGTTTCATTCGGAGTATAGTGCCCACTTTTTCTGGCTTTGCATCGATTCCTCGTTCGGAAACGAGAAAACCGAGTAACTTTCCACTAGGAACTCCGAATGTGCACTTGGATGGGTTAAGCTTGATATCATACCTCCTCAGGTTGGCAAATGTTTCAGCGAGGTCAGTCAGCAGGTTGGAACCTTTCCGTGACTTGACCACAATGTCATCCATGTACGCTTCCACATTCCGACTAACTTGAGTGAGCAAACACTTCTGAATCATCCTCATGAATGTGGCTCCGGCATTCTTGAGGCCGAATGGCATGGTGACATAACAGAAGCACCCGAATGGGGTGATGAAAGCTGTTTTGATCTCATCGGGCCCAAACAGACGGATCTGATGGTACCCGAAATAAGCGTCTAAGAAAGATAGTCGCTCACATCCCGCAGTCGAGTTGACTATCTGGTCGATGCGGGGAAGAGGAAAATGATCTTTCGAGGAGGCCCGATTGATATGCTTAAAATCAATGCACATGCGAAGCGAATTGTCCTTTTTGGGGACCATGACGACATTGGCGAGCCACTCGGAGTGGTAAATCTCTCGGATAAACTCTGCTGCTAGGAGCCGAGCCACTTCTTCGCTAATAGCCTTCCTTTTCTGGACGGCAGACCATCGCAGATGTTCCTTCACAGGTTTTGCCTTTGAATCGACTCACAAACGATGCTCAGCCAGTCCCCTGGGTACACCCAGCATGTTAGAAGGTTTCCATGCAAAGATGTCCCAGTTCTCACGGAGGAACTGGATGAGCGCTTCTTCCTATTTGGGGTCGAGTGTTGTGGAGATATGAGTCGGAGCAGCGTTGGGGTCGGTTGGGTGGATATGAACTGGTTTTGTCTCACCGGACGACTGGAACGCTGATTCCGCAGCAGGCTTCTTGGCTCGCAACAAATCACTCGGGTCTGCATTCCTCTGGTGTTCCTGCCACTCTTCTGCCACCATCTGAGCATCGGCGAACTTTGAGCCTTTCTGGAAGCACTCTTCTGCCTTCTTGCGATTACTAGTAACAGTGATCACGCCTTTAGTGCCTGGCATCTTCAATTTGAGATACATGTAACATGGTCGAGCCATAAAACATGCATAAGCCGGCCTTCCCAAAATAGCGTGATAGGCACTTTGGAAATCTACAACCTCAAATGTCAGCTTCTCTTTGCGGAAGTTCTTGGAATCACCAAAAACCACATCAAGAGCAATCTGGCCGAGTGACGCGGCCTTCTTGCCAGGAATGACTCCATAGAAACTCATGTTGCTCGTGCTGAGTCTGGACATCGGAATGCCCATCCCTTGCAGCGTCTCAGCATACAGTATATTCAAACTACTGCCGCCATCCATCAACACTTTAGTCAGTCGAGTGCCCTCAACGACTGGGTCGACCACCAGAGCTTGCCTCTCAGGGCTGGCTATGTGCATCGGGTGATCAGACTGGTCGAATGTAATGGCGGTTTGAGACCACTTTAGATAATTGGGTGTTGACGGAGCAGCCATATTCACCTCTCGGTTTATAACTTTCAGTCGGTTTTTGCTCTCAACGTCAGCAAAAATCATCAGGGTGGAATTGACCTGCGGATATTCCTCGTCACTATCCTCTTTGTCCTCGACTTTTTCCAACTCTTTTTCCTTATCCTTGTGCTGCTTTCCTTGGAACTGTTGTATCAAGAGTCGACACTGTCGAGTGGTATGCTTCGGGTAAATGAAGTTACCCTCTTCATCTTTCTTCATGTGGATGTGACACGGTAAATCCATCAGGTCGTTTCCTTCTTTATCCTTTACTTTTTTGGGGTTCCAAGGCCCCTTGGGCTTTCCTTTGAACTTTCCTTGAGTCACGGCCAAGTCTTCTCCAGGAGCAGCTGGCTCGGCTTTCCTCTTTTGCTTTCGACTGGAGTTCCCTCCTCCGGTTTCCTGGGCGGCTGACTTATGCTTGCCACTCCGGAGCCGGTCCTCTTCCTCACCATTGGCATATTTGGTGGCTATTTCTATCATTTGACTCAGAGACATGTCTCTGGTTCGACCGAATTTCAGGCTTAGTTCTCTGTACTTTACGCCCTCCTTGAAGGCGCAGACTGCCTGGTGATCAGATACATTCTCTATAGTGTGATGCAGTGTGATCCATCTCTGGATGTAATCCCTCAAAGTCTCATTCGACTTCTGCACACAAGATTGCAGCTCTGTCAGTCCTGCTGGTTGCTTGCATGTTCCCTCGAACGTTCTGACAAACACTCGGGAGAGGTCCTCCCACGTGTAAATGCTGCTGGGTGTCAACTGATTCAGCCATGCTCTGGCTGACCCTTCCAACATAAGAGGCAGATGCTTCATGGCCACCTCGTCATTCTGCCGCCGATCTGAACAGCCACTCGGTAGTCCTCAAGCCAAGTATCGGGCTTAGACTCACCGTTGAACTTGCTGACTCCAGTCGCCAACCTGAAGTTGGGAGGAATCACCGCGACTCTGATGGCTCTGCTAAAACACTCTGGTCCAAAGACATGCACTGGGCTGCTGGTGGGTACATCTCTATCGTTACCCTCTCTGTGGGCTCTGTTTCGTTCGACCAGACCTTGAACGATGATGGATCTTGCATCAAAGCCCGGTTCCCTGGGGTCGACCGGAATCCTTCGCCCGCCACTGTGATGGCGTCTATCATCCTGCTGTCGAGGCATATAGGACCCATCCCTTGGGGGGGAGTAGGCACTCGACATTGATTGTTACGATCGAATCGGTGATCATACTGCTCATGGTTCCTGTACTGATCATGCCGGTCACCACGCCCTACACGCCTCGGGGGCGATCTGGGGCTATGAGCCGACTGGACCGTATTCGCTGCCACGGATCTGCTGTGAATCCTGTTCCGCGACTGCGACATAGCTGAGTTCTGATCTCCTGCTGCCCGGAGCAAATCTCTGATCTGCATTATGCCTCTGCTAGCCTCTGACTGGGAAGGCTGAATTGATTCTGCTATACGGGCTGCAGCTGCTAAATTCTGAATTGGAGTTCGATATACCTGAGTCGGAGGTGGAAAGAGCTGGCGTCGACTAGAGTCTGGAATCCGTTGCCGCGCGCGCTCGTCGAGTGCCCGCTAAAGGTTCTCCAGTCGAGTGCGCTCAGCCAGGTTGGCCAAGCGCGCGTCCTCCAAGGCGCGAGCCTCAGGGGTTTCTCCAACGATCGGAGTGTGAAGCGCATCCATGTTCCGGCGGTGAAGCTCTTCACTCTGCTGCGAATTGAGGGGCTCAGGGAGGTATTCCTCATGGACGTGCGATGGATCGCCTCCGCCGTTGCCTCCCTCGGCACCGGGAAAGCCGGGGGGAACGTGCGGTCCATTGACCATCAGGATCTCCGCCGCTGGATCACTACTGTCGCACTCGGACGCAGTCTCTGCGGAGCCAGTCGACAGGTCGAACAGGCCGAAGAGAGATTCGTCGGGCTCGATTGCCGCGACTTGGGAAGTGGTCGACTGGCGAGCCACTGTGTGCCTCACCCACCGCTGAAGCCTCGACCGACCGGAGCGCTTACGCCGGCGGGAAGCTGGGAGGGAGGATGACACAAAAACCGGCCGATACTGGGTCGACGGTTGCCTCAGAAGGACACCGCGGATGCACGCTCGGAAGTGCGTAGCTTCGCGGACTGGGAGCGCGTCAACGTCGAGCAGAGCCTCCTGCACCTAGGCAGAGTCGTCGGCGACGAACGTGAGTGCACCGAGACGGATCTTGCGGCCCTCAACCAAAACTCCACCTGAAACCATGATGATGGGAAACGAAAAAAATGCAACTTCTCCAATAAGTCGCTAAGACACCTGCCCCAAGGTGGGCGCCAACTGTCATGGTTCTAAGTCTGACAGTAGTGTGGGGGGTACTAAGGAGAGGCAAGATCCTAGCTATGGAGTAGTTGTGCACAACAAGAGTTTTACGAGTTCAGGCCCTTTAGGAAGAAGTAACAGCCCTACGTCTCGGAGCCCGGAGGCGGTCGACTGGATTATATGTGTGAGAGTTACAGGGGTGCCAACCCTTCTGCCAGTGGAGGGGGGTGGCTTATATAGAGGATGCCAAGACCCCAGCGAGTCCACGTAGCGGAGGGTTTAAAGTACATTAAGGCCTGGCGTTACTGGTAACGCCCTACATAAAGTGTCATCATGACCATAAAGACTACTTAATTATAGACCGTTTGGATACAGAGTAGATCTTGAACTCCTGGTGGTCGAGTGAGTCTTCATGGTCGAGTGTCTTCAAGTTCGTCGAGTGTCTTCCTGTCAGTCGAGTGGAATCCCTCTAGGTCGACTAGAAGATGGCTTCTTCTAAAGATGTCCTCAGGGAGGGTACCTGGGACAGGTTCATGACCCTACCCCAGGTACATGACTTCATCATTACCCTTTTTGATTATCAGGCAAAAAGAAGATATATTATCACTAGGGAGGAGGCAAACAAGTACGAGAGGAGGGCAGAGGCAGCTCGTCGCCATGCTGCAGCACAGGAGGCAATGGTTGTTGCATCTCAGTACGGCCCTAGTTACAACTACGGATACCAGCCAGGTGATAACCCACAAGTGTAGGGGATCGCAACAGCTTTCGAGAGTGAAGTACAACCCAAATTTATTGATTCTACACAAGGGGAGCCAAAGAATATTCTTGAGTATTAGCAGCTGAGTTGTCAATTCAACCACACCTGGATAAATTAGTATCTGCAGCAAAGTATTTAGTAGCAAGAGTGGTATGATAGTACTGGTAATAGTAACAACAGAAAAGATAAATGTTTTTGGGTTTTTGTAGTAGTTGTAACAGTAGCAACGGAAAAGTAAATAAGCGAAGAACAATATGTCAAAAGCTCGTAGGCAATGGATTAGTGATGGATAATTATGCCGGATGCGATTCCTCATGCAATAGTTATAACATAGGGTGATATAGAACTAGCTCCAATTCATCAATATAATGTAGGCATGTATTCCGTAAATAGTCACACGTGCTTATGGAAAAGAACTTGCATGACATCTTTTGTCCTACCCTCCCGTGGCAGCGGGGTCCTAGTGGAAACTGAGGGATATTAATGCCTCCTTTTAATAGAGAACCGGACCAAAGCATTAACACATAGTGAATACATGAACTCCTCAAACTACGGTCATCACCGAGAAGTATCCCGATTATTGTCACTTCGGGGTTGTCGGATCATAACACATAATAGGTGACTATATATTTGCAAGATAGGATCAAGAACACATATATATTCATGAAAACATAATAGGTTCAGATCTGAAATCATGGCACTCAGGCCCTAGTGACAAGCATTAAGCATAGCAAAGTCATAGCAACATCAATCTCAGAACATAATGGATACTAGGGATCAAACCCTAACAAAACTAACTTGATTACATGGTAAATCTCATCCAACCCATCAACGTCCAGCAAGCCTACGATGGAATTACTCACGCACGGCGGTGAGCATCATGAAATTGGTGATGGAGGATGGTTGATGATGATGATGGCGACGAATCCCCCTCTCCGGAGCCCCGAACGGACTCCAGATCAGCTCTCCCGAGAGAGATTAGGGCTTGGCAGCGGCTCCGTGTCGTGAAACACGATGAAACTTTCTCCTTGATTTTTTTTCTCCCCAAGACGGTATATATGGAGTTGGAGTTGAGGTCGGAGGAGGTTCGGGGGGCCCACGAGATAGGAGGGCGCGCCCCTAGGGGGGGCGCCCCCCTGTCTCGTGGACAGCCCGTGGGCCCCCTGACCTTGATTCTTTCACCAAAAATTCTTGTTAAATCTGAAAAGTGCCTCCGTGGATTTCCAGGACATTCCGAGAACTTTTCTTTTCTACACATAAAACAACATCATGGCAGTTCTGCTGAAAACAGCGTCAGTCCGGGTTAGTTTCATTCAAACCATGCAAGTTAGAGTCCAAAACAAGGGCAAAAGTGTTTGGAAAAGTAGATACGTTGGAGACGTATCAACTCCCCCAAGCTTAAACCTTTGCTTGTCTTCAAGCAATTCAGTTGACAAACTGAAAGTGATAAAGAAAAACTTATACAAACTCTGTTTGCTCTTGTTGTTGTAAACATGAAAAGCCAGCATTCAAGTTTCAGCAAATATTATGAACTAACCATACTCACAATAACACATAGGTCTCATAATTACTCATATCAATAGCATAATCAGCTAGCGAGTCATAATAATAAAATTCGGATGACAACACTTACTCAAAATAATCATAACATGATATAACAAAATGGTATCTCGCTAGCCCTTTCTGAGACCGCAAAACATAAATGCATAGCACCTTTAAAGATCAAGGACTGACTAAATATTGTAATTCATGGTAAAAGAGATCCAGTCAAGTCATACCCAATATAAACCAATAATAATGAATGCAAATGACAGTGTGCTCTCCAGCGGGTGCTTTTAATAAGAAGGATGATGACTCAACATAAAAGTAAATAGATAGGCCCTTCGCAGAGGGAAGCAGGGATTTGTAGAGGTGCTAGAGCTCAATTTTAAATAGAGATTGAATAACATTTTGAGCTGCATACTTTCGCTTTCAATGCAACACCTATGAGATGGCTGTATCGTTCATACTTAATGCATTATAGGCAGTTCCCAAATAGAATGGTAAAGGTTTATACTCCCCCAACCACCAGCAAGCATCAATCCATGGCTTGCTCGAAACAACGAGTGCCTCCAACATACAACAGCCCTGGGGGAGTTTTGTTTAATTATTTTGATTTGCTTTGATCTTTTTGGATCATGGGACTGGGCATCCCGGTTACCGGCCCTTTCTCGTGAATGAGGAGCGAAGTCCACTCCTCTGAGAATAACACACCTAGCATGGAAGATATAGGCAGCCCTAGTTGTTACATGAGCTGCTCGAGCATACAAAACAGAATTTCATTTGAAGGTTTGGAGTTTGGCACATACAAATTTACTTGGAACGGCAGGTAGATACCGCATATAGGAAGGTATAGTGGACTCATATGGAACAACTTTGGGGTTTAAGGAGTTTGGATGCACAAGCAGTATTCCCGCTTAGTACAGGTGAAGGCTAGCAAAAGACTGGGAAGCGACCAACTGAGAGAGTGACAACAGTCGTAAGCATGCATTAAAATTAATTCACACCGGATACAAGCATGAGTAGGATATAATCCACCATGAACATAAATATCATGAAGGCTATGTTGATTTGATTCAACTACATGCATGAACATGTGCCAAGTCGAGTCACTCAATTCATTCAAAGGAGGATATCATCCCATCATATCACATCATAATCATTCTAATAGCATGTTGGCACGCAAGGTAAACCATTATAACTCATAGCTAATCAAGCATGGCACAAGCAACTATAATCTCTAAATGTCATTGCAAATATGTTTACTTCATAATAGCTGACTTAGGAGCGATGAATCATCATATTTACAAAAACAAGAGAGGTCGAGTTCATACCAGCTTTTCTCATCCCAATAAGTCCATCATATATCATCATTATTGCCCTTCACTTGCACGACCGAACGAAGTGTATAATAATAAGAGTGCAAGTGCATTGGACTAAGCTAGAATCTGCAAGCATTCAACTCAAGAGAGAAGACAAGTAATATGGGCTCTAAATATAAATAATCAATCATGCATATGAGAGCCACTAAGCATTTTCAATATGGTCTTCTTGACCCCCAGAAGAAAGAAAAGAAAATAAAACTATTTACACGGGAAAGCTCCCAACAAGTAAAAGAAGAACGAGAAATCTTTTTGGGTTTTCATTTTAATTTCTACTACAAGCAAGGAAATTAAACTAACTAATTTTTTTGGTTTTTTCTTAAGGTTTATCAAACACACAAGAAGAAAACTAGAAAAAGAAATTTAAACTAGCATGGATAATACAATGAAAGAGTATGAGCACCGACGACTAGTGTGTGAACATGAATGTAAAGTCGGTGAGAAATACGTACTCCCCCAAGTTTAGGCTTTTGGCCTAAGTTGGTTTAATACCAAGGACCGCCTGGCTGATATCCATAAGTGAAACTAGGATTGTACTGAGATGCAGAGGCAACAGCCTCCTGGGCAGCAGCGTGTTGGCGAGCTGCCTCCATTCCCCTCTCATATTCAGTGGCTTCTTCCATGGTGATAACAAATCCTCCTCTTTCCTGATAATCAAAAAGGTAGGGGGCAGTAAGAGTGACAGGGACGACGTTGCGTCTATCATAGATTAGTCGATAATGGAGGAATTGTTCATTCCTCTCAAGAAATTGATGATCAAACATAGCTTATTTATCTAAATAAGCAGGAGGTACAATCATATCCCCCTCTCATGGAGCTATATTAAGAAAATTTGCCACACGGGTTGCATAAATTCCTCCAAAGAAATTTCCCTTTTTACTATTATTATGCAACCTACGTGCAACTATTGCCCCCAAGTTATAACCTCTGTAACCAGACACAACACTCTTGAGGACACAAAGATCAGGGGCACACAAGTGACTTACTTCGTCCTTACCGTTAATGCATTTACCAATAAAGAGAGCAAAGTAATGTATAGCAGGAAAATGAATGCTCCCTATGGTAGCTTGTGTTACGTCCCTAGATTCTCCCATAGTAATACTAGCAAGAAAATTTCTAACTTCAGATTTGGGAGGATCATTAATATTACCCCACTGCGGGAGTTTGCAAGCAGTTGTAAAATCCTCTAAATCCATGGTATAAGATGTATCAAAAATATCAAACATAACACTAGGAGAATTACGCGAAGAAATATATTCAAACCTCTGCACAAAGGAATCAGTCAATTGATAATATTGAGGACACTTATCTTGTAAGAAGTCCTCCAGCTCGGCATTATGCACATACGCATCAAATTCCTCCTTGAAGCCTGCTTCGACCATAAAATCATCGGATGGACACTCACAAGCCCGTACATATGCATCCCTTGGCAATTCAACGTCTTGCTCACGTATAGCAATCCTTGGCCCTTTCTTTGCCGAGGAACCACCTTGGTACATTCTCCTAAGCATATTTCTTTTTCTGAAATTTTCTGAAATTTTAGTAACTTCAAGATAAAAGTGAATAAAACTAATCAAGATTGGTAGCAACTACTCCTACAAGTGCCTAGAGCCTATATCATGCATTGAAATTACTTGGGGCCTCAAAAATTTAACATGCAAGCTCAAGAACAGGGTCACAAAGGCAGCAAGGATTTGCAATGAATAAAGCACTAGAACAAAAACTAATCGGACCAACGGAGGAGTCACATACCAAGCAACAATCTCCCAAAGCAGTTTTGCAAATGGAGCTTTGAGCTAAGAGATCGAAAATCGCAGCAAAACGAGCTAGAACTCGGGCTTGAGCTGGATGAGGATTTTTTTGGGTAGAAGATGAAGTGTGTGGGTGCTGGCATAACTGGAGGGGAGCCACCAGGGGCCCACGAGACAGGGGGCGCGCCCTCCTCTCTCGTGGCCTAGTGCTTGGCCCTCCTGTAGTTTTTTCAGTGCCTAAAATCCTCAAATATTCCAGAAAAAATCATACTAAATTTGCAGGGCATTTGGAGCACTTTTATTTTCGGACTATTTTTTATTGCACGGATAAATTAGAAAACAGACAGATAATATTATTTTTGCTTTATTTTTTCTAAATAACAGAAAGTAAAAAGAGGGTACAGAAGGTTGTGCCTTCTAGTTTCATCCATCTCATGATCATCAAAATGAATCCACTAACAAGGTTGATCAAGTCTTGTTAACAAACTCATTCCGAATAACACGTAACCGGAGAAATTTCAAATAACACTAAGTTACCTCAACGGGGATATGAAAATCCCCAACAATAAGAATATCATACTTTTTCTCGACAGTAGGGAGAGGAAATTCAAAACCTCCAAAAATGATAGTTGGAACTTTTTCAATAGAATTGATGCTATGAACTTGAGATTGTTTCCTCGGAAAGTGTACCGTATGCTCATTACCATTAACATGAAAAGTGACATTGCCTTTGTTTGCAATCAATAACAGCCCCTGCAGTATTAAGAAAAGGTCTACCAAGGATAATAGACATACTATCATCCTCGGGAATATCAAGAATAACAAAGTCCGTTAAAATAGTGACATTTGCAACCACAACAGGCACATCCTCACAAATACCGACAGGTATAGCAGTTGATTTCTCAGCCATTTGCAAAGATATTTCAGTAGGTGTCAACTTATTCAATTCAAGTCTATGATATAAAGAGAGAGACATAACACTAACACCGGCTCCAAGATCACATAAAGCAGTTCTAACATAATTTCTTTTAATGGAGCATGGTATAGTTGGTACACCCGGATCTCCAAGTTTCTTTGGTATTCCACCCTTAAAAGTGTAATTAGCAAGCATGGTGGAAATTTCAGCTTCCGGTATCTTTCTTTTAGTTGTGATGATATCCTTCATATATTTAGCATAAGGATTTACTTTAAGTATATCAGTTAAGCGCATACGTAAGAAAATAGGTCTAATCATTTCAGCAAAGCGCTCAAAATCCTCATCATCCTTTGACTTGGATGGTTTAGGAGGAAAGGGCATGGGTTTCTGAACCCATGGTTCTCTTTCTTTACCATGCTGCCTAGCAACAAAATCTCTCTTATCATAACATTGATTCTTTGATTGTGGGTTATCAAGATCAACAGCAGGTTCAATCTCTACATCATTATCTTTGCTAGGTTGAGCATAAACATGAACATTATCATTAACATTATTACTAGGTTCATGTTCATCACCGGATTGTGTTTCAGCATCAGAGATAGAAATATTATTAGGATTCTCAGGTGTTTCTACATTAGGTTCACTAGAAGTTTGCAAAGTCCTATCATTCTTCTTTTTCTTCTTCTTAGAAGAACTTGGAACATCTAGATTATTATTCTGAGAATCTTGTTCAATTCTTTTAGGGTGGCCTTCAGGATACAAAGGTTCCTGAGTCATTCTACCAGTTCTAGTAGCCACTCTAACAACAAAGTCATTTTTATTATTCAATTCATCAAGCAAATCATTTTGAGCTTTGAGCACTCGCTCAGCTTGAGTAGCAACCATAGAAGCATATTTGCTAACGCGGTGAAGTTCATCTTTAACTCTAGCCAGATTATCACCTACATGTCCTATCTCGAAAGCATTATTCTTTAACTCTCTACCAACATAAGCATTAAATCTTTCTTGTCTAGCCATAAAGTCATCAAATTCATCTAAGCATGGGCTATGAAATTTAGTAGAGGGTATTTCAACTTTATCGTATCTATAGAGAGAATTTACCTTCACTACCCGTGTCGGGTTATCAAGACAATGTAGTTCTTCAGGCGGTATATTCAGACCATGTATTTCTTCAATAGGAGGTAAATTCTTAACATCTTCAGCTTTAGTACCTTTTTCTTTCATTGATTTCTTTGCCTCTTGCATATCTTCAGGACTGAGAAATAAAACACCTCTCTTCTTCGGAGTGGGTTTAGGAATAGGCTCAGGAGTTGGCTCAATTGGTTCAGGAATTACTTCAGGAACTGGCTCGGGAAGAGTCCAATTATTTTCATTAGTCAACATATTATTCAATAGTATTTCAGCTTCGTCGACTGTTCTTTCCCTGAAAACACAACCAGCACAACTATCCAAGTGGTTCTTGGAAGCATCGGTTAGTCCATTATAAAAGATATCAAGTATTTCATTTTTCTTAAGATGATGATCAGGCAAAGCATGAAGCAACCGGAGAAGCCTCCCCCAAGCTTGTGGGAGACTCTCTTCTTTAATTTGCACAAAATTATATATTTCCCGCAAGGCAGCTTTTTCTTATGAGCAGGGAAATATTTAGCAGAGAAGTAATAGATCATATCCTGGGGACTACGCACACAACCAGGAGCAAGAGAATTATACCAAGTCTTAGCATCACCCTTTAATGAGAACGGAAATATCTTAAGGATATATAAATAGCGAGACTTCTCATCATGAGTAAATAGAGTGGCTATATCATTCAACTTGGTAAGATGTGCCACAACAGTTTCATATTCAAGGCCATAAAAAGGATCAGATTCAACTAAAGTAATAATATCAGGATCAACAGAGAATTCATAATCCTTATCAGTAACACAGATAGGTGAAGTAGCAAAAGTAGGGTCGGGTTTCATTCTAGCATTAGGAGACTGTTGCTTCCATTTAGCCAATAATTTCTTAAGATCAGATCTATCATTGCAAGCAAGAATTTCCATAGCAGCTTTTTCATTCATAACATAACCCTTAGGAACAACAGGTAAAACATAATCATTGGGGGAACGTTCATCATCACTATCATCAATAGCATCTTCAATATTTTCATTCCCCCTAACTCTAGCAAGTTGTTCATCAAGAAATTCACCTAATGGCAAAGTAGTATCACGCACAGAAGTAGTTTCATCATGCATAGCAGAAGTGGCATCATCAATAACATGCGACATACCAGAATTCATAGCAGTAGCAGGTTTAGGTGTCGCAAGCCTACTAATAACGGAAGGAGAATCTAGTGCAGAGCTAGATGGCAGTTCCTTACCTCCCCTCGTAGTTGAGGGCAAAATCTTGGGCTTAGCGTCTTTCAAGTTCTTCATAGTGATCAACAGATATAAATCCCAAGTGACTCAGAGAATAGAGCTATGCTTCCCGGCAACGGCGCCAGAAATTAGTCTTGATAACCCACAAGTGTAGGGGATCGCAATAGCTTTCGAGGGTGAAGTGCAACCCAAATTTATTGATTCGACACAAGGGGAGCCAAAGAATATTCTTGAGTATTAGCAGTTGAGTTGTCAATTCAACCACACCTGGATAACTTAGTATCTACAGCAAAGTATTTAGTAGCAAGAGTGGTATGATAGTAATGGTGACAGTAGCAACATAAAAGATAAATGTTTTTGGGTTTTTGTAGTAGTTGTAACAGTAGCAACGGAAAAGTAAATAAGCGAAGAACAATATGTGAAAAGATCGTAGGCAATGGATCAGTGATGGATAATTATGCCGGATGCGATTCCTCATGCAATAGTTATAACATAGGGTGATATAGAACTAGCTCCAATTCATCAATGTAATGTAGGCATGTATTCCGTAAATAGTCACACGTGCTTATGGAAAAGAACTTGCATGACATCTTTTGTCCTACCCTCCCGTGGCACCGGGGTCCTAGTGGAAACTAAGGGATATTAAGGCCTCCTTTTAATAGAGAACCAGACCAAAGCATTAACACATAGTGAATACATGAACTCCTCAAACTACGGTCATCACCGAGAAGTATCCCGATTATTGTCACTTCGGGGTTGTCGGATCATAACACATAATAGGTGACTATAGACTTGCAAGATAGGATCAAGAACACACATATATTCATGAAAACATAATAGGTTCAGATCTGAAATCATGGCACTCGGGCCCTAGTGACAAGCATTAAGCATAGCAAAGTCATAACAACATCAATCTCAGAACATAGTGGATACTAGGGATCAAACCCTAACAAAACTAACTTGATTACATGGTAAATCTCATCCAACTCATCACCGTCCAGAAAGCCTATGATGGAATTACTCACGCACGGCGGTGAGCATCATGAAATTGGTGATGGAGGATGGTTGATGATGACGACGGCGACAAATCCCCCTCTCCGGAGCCCCGAACGGACTCCAGATCAGCCCTCCCGAGAGAGATTAGGGCTTAGCGGCGGCTCCATGTCGTGAAACACGATTAAACTTTCTCCTTGATTTTTTTCTCCCCCAGACGGTATATATGGAGTTGGAGTTGAGGTCGGAGGAGGTCCGGGGGGCCCACGAGATAGGAGGGCGCGCCCCAGGGGGGGCACCCCCTGTCTCGTGGATAGCCCGTGGGCCCCCTGACCTTGATTCTTTCACCAAAAATTCTTATTACATATGAAAAGTGTCTCCGTGGATTTCCAGGACATTCCGAGAACTTTTCTTTTATACACATAAAACAACAGCATGGCAGTTCTGCTGAAAACAGCGTCAGTCCGAGTTAGTTTCATTCAAATCATGCAAGTTAGAGTCCAAAACAAGGGCAAAAGTGTTTGGAAAAGTAGATACGTTGGAGACGTATCACCAGGCTACCCATGGCCATAGACCAACTTAGGCCAAAATCATAAGCTTGGGGGAGTACGTATTCCTCACCGACTTTACATTCACTAGATGACCCGTTGCGCCAATGGCGCAAAGGGCAAGAGCAAGCCAAGTATTGAAAGAGTACACATAAAAATATTTAGAGACAGATTGAAACATATGGAAATAAAAAATTGTTGCTGGCAATGTCATGATTTTCTGTAACCAGTGTAAACATATATAAATAGTCTTCTGAAAATATTAGTAGAAGGGCAGTTGATTACATATATAGAGAAAGTGATCACAAACTTGTTTTGACCACAAAGACAGTAATGAGGTCTAAAGTGTACATGCAGTATCATACATGAATGGAAATCTAAAGGCTATACATATCTTGCTCAGAGCACGACACAAAAGGTGGGTGCTGTTGGGTAGGACATATAGACTGAAGGTCACCAGAAACTATCTTGCGTAGTCTTCAGGCGCTGCTCTGACTTCATGCCAATATAGCCTAACCTCTGCGTCAGTTCTTCAATGCTTGGATTAGCTACTACTTTAGTTCTTTTGATAAAATAGTTTTTACACCAGTAGCAACACCCTTAAGATTAGCAAGTTTCCAGCAAAAGGATCACATGAGAATCACATATCTGTATCCTATATGAAGAGAAACATAAACCCAACAAGATGATATAAAGAAACAGAGGTATCAAAACTATAATTGCTATAAAAAGATCAAATGGCCTAAAGCAGCAACGCACGGAAGTGCCCTCGCTGGGCGGGCAGCCCAGCAGGGTTTATATGTTCGATTAGTCTGATCAGACTGCACATTCTTCGCATCATCTTCAGTAGCTACAGCAGCAGCATCCTCAACATCTTTCTTAGTTTCCTATCATGACATGGTAATGATGCTCGTTAGGTGAGGAAAGCGTAAAAGGGGAAACGGTAAGAGTGGAATTGAACATGGATACTAACATTTGTTTTGGATGCAGGGTCAACAACATCTCCAGCAAAAGCAGTTTCTGCAGTTTGGGTAGGATCTTTAGGCACAGCCGCAGATGATGTAGTTCCCTTGGTTTTGGAAGGTGAAGTGAAGAGTTTGCGACGAGAGTTCCTAGGGCACGGTGATTTGCTGCATTTAAACATAAAATTATATTAGGTGTTACCAAAGTGACAAAGCGAGAAAGGTATAGCAGTGTATAAGGCTGATTGAAATACCTAGGTAATTAGTCACAGGAGCTTGTCCCTTGCCTTTCATTGCGGATATAGGAGCGTTCATCTATTAATCATCTAATAGTCAGGCAATGCAAAGGAGAGAACTCATGGAGAAATAGTAACAATCAAACAACACAAAGCTATGTACAGGGCAACAAGAATGCCTCTCATCAGGACGCATTAGGCAAAGGTAACTAAATGGAATACACATATGCCAAAAGCCATGAGTACAACAATGTTAGATTAGGCGGTGGTTGCAGCTGGTCATTAATAATCATTATATAGGAGTACCTTAAATCGATTGAAAGATAAGGAAATGTAAGGTTATTTACATTGATATATATAGTTCAAATGGACGATCAACAAGGAAAAACAAAAAAATTGTGAAGCATATCATAAGTGGCACAAAAGCATTGTAAACTTTGCCCGAGGAATTTGTATATCTGAAGGAATCGATCACCCGAGTATAACATAAATGAAGTTGGTGTTCAGTTTAAATTTCTACCAAGCAAATGTAAGGTGTTGATGAAGCTGAAACAAAATTAGGGGCAGCAATGATTAATTAACCCATCCAGTACATGCATTAATTAAACGAAATTAGGTTTTCAGTTTTCACCAACTTGTCCATCTATCTATAAGACTAAATGGAACTGAACCGAAAGTAAAAGGATCTAAACCAAGAATAGCAGCATAGACAAAAGCAAGCTTAAACATCATTCTTCAGTCCTCAAGGGTACATGCATTCTCCTTCCTGACTTCAACTTCCTGCTCTAGTGTGTATTGTTCTCTAAAAACAGCTACTGCTTACACT